>NC_059202.1:4245983-4383483 GCF_020615455.1 Coregonus clupeaformis
TTTTATTTAGACGCCCATTCCTCCCTCCCTGTCAATACATTTGTGTTCCCTCTTCTGGTAAAACACTATAGGGTCAAAGGTGATTTTATCTCAGAGTGCTGTTTCATGTCAAACCCTGGTAGCTGAATGTTGGGACAGCCATGGTTGGAGTAGTGCATTTTCTGAACCCGGTGTAGTATACACAGAAAAGGTCATTACTTTTCCCCTAAGATACACACACACACATCTGTCTCTGATCAGCATGGTGTGTCCTGTTCTGTAGCAGGTGCTGTAGCCTGAATAAACAGGACTTTTAGATGTATTTTTGTCTAGAGGGAGGGAGGGAGGGAGAGATTCATTGAGGCCTGCCTGGCTGCTGCTTTTCTGTCTCTTGCGTTATTGATTGTAACCATATCTCACTGAAAGATTGCGGTCCCTATACACTGAGCAGAGCGAGACATGGGACTGCTCCACTGGGGTGTAACGGCATCCTACCCTGTACGGCTGGTAATCTCAGTGTGTAAACATATTTGGAGTAGGGCTGTCAAACGATTAAAATAATCGAGTTAATGGCATTAGTTAATTGCGATTAATCACCATTGCTCAAATTTGGCCCTAAAGAAAGATTTTTCCATTTTAAAAAGCAGTGCATTGAGTTACAGGCATACTATGCTTTGATTGTAAGGGACGGAAACACAATGATCTACATCAGAATGTTTTAATAGCATTTTCACCATAAACAACACAAAAGTCACTAACATAGCAACATCTATAAATGCTCCCAATGTTTCAGTAGGCCTACTCCCTCTTATCAATGTTCTTGAAGTTTAACACTTGCGCACAGCACACACTTTCTCTCTCTCTTTCTCTCTCTCACACACACACACAGCTTTACTTGCTGTTAAAGCTTCAGGCATTCTAAATGAGTGTGACAATAGGAAAAAAAAGAACTGGCTCTATGGATACAAAGAGCTTTTAAACTTGTCCAACAATGTTATGAAAACACTAACCGTCTATACTGTTCAGAAAACTTTACACACATAGGCCCCTCCCTCCCTCCCACACCCTCTCTCTCTCTCTCTCTCTCTTACTCCCACTCTCACACTATTGACTATGATATTGATTACTGCATTGTTGGGAAAGAGCAAGCAAGAAGGGCATTTCACTGTACTAGTGCACGTGACAATAAAAACGTGAAACTTGAAACACACATCCTCTCTCACATACACACACAATCATACACAACCCACTCTGGCAGACTACCTTGGAAGCATCTCTTTGAGGAGCCTATTTCATTTTCAGTTCTTCCTGTGCCATCCAAATACGTGCATAGCCTAGTCAGTTAAAAATAGCAGCTCGTGAGTAGTTTTGTTTGTGTGAGTCTGTGTGTGTCTCTGTGTCTCCTTGTGTGTCCATCTCCATCCATAGGGTGGTCAGCTCAAGCACCGTCTCACTGAGACAACACACACAGACCTATGGAGAAAGAGACGTCCTGTATTGATCTCAGAGCTGTCACCTTTATTAAATCAGACAGACCAAATTCCTGCTTGTCACATCTCATTGACTCCACAACACGCCTGTCATTCCCCAGGAAAAAGGGAGAGCGAGAGGGGGGGAGAACCGAGATACATGCACACTCCATTTGGAATCACTGTCTTCGCTCCACTGGTCCGCTCACCAGGATGCTCATCAGGGAATGGCACTGAGGCTTTTCACCCATGCTCTGGTTCCTGTTATATCTGCGCTATGGTGCTTCTCCAGTGAGATTCTTCCTATTGATGAGGCCTTGCTGTGCAGAGGAGCAGCAGGGAAAGTCAGTGTCCAGGGACCCCCTGTCTGGTTTAATGGGTTCTGGTGGTTGGATGTTCTGGGGGGTGGATGGTGGATAGCGTTACGAAATTAGAGGAGGGGGGATAAAAGAATAGGAGCTATTTTTTAGCTCCGTTTGTTTCATTGCTGTGTTGTCATTCATCGGGAGCCATGGCTGGAGTCTCCTAAGAGGAGCAGTGTTTTCCATAGCAGTGTTTTTGCACTTTATTAACTAGGCTTCTTTTAATTTAAACGTTTCAATTAGCTAGTCAGGTTCATATAGCCCTTCTCCCACTAGAATGAACTATATGCATCTTCTAGTGATCTATTGATAGGAGAGGCGCCTGTCAGTCACAAAGGCAGCAATGACAGGGAAAACACTTCTGGTTTGTCAGTCTGCTGTCTGTCCCGCCTCTCGGTAGGCTATCTGTGTTATGTTTGTGCGTTGTGGTTGACTGCGGTCTAAAAAAAAATCACGGAGGAGGGAGACCATGATGCTTCTTCATTGTTTCCTGTGAGTGAATTTACACGTCCCATGTAATGTAAGTGGTAAAGATGAGTTGAAATCCAAGATTTCTTTTTTTGCGTGTTTCATAGGCTATTTACTGTTTTTTGATGGACGACAAACAGCTTGTGTTGACTAGTTTAGTGGTTCCCAAACTGTGGGCAGGGTGCGCTAGGGGCCTTTAGGAACTCAGTCCGGCTTTCAACTGACTCTTGAAAGTTGTAATAGTAGAATGCACTAGGTGCAATTTCGAAATTGGGTAGTGCATCATCAGTTTTCCTCTTGTCATGTTAGTCATTGCATACCTTCGAGAGCTATTTATAACTTGTTCAGATCAACTAATCCATGTCAGCCAATGTTTTTTAGCCCACAGATTTTGTTGTAATGTTTGAGTCGCTCAAATTTGGGACATGAATACACAATAGACATGACAAAAAGTATAGAATTGCAGGATGTTCCCCAATGCTGGAAGGGGGGCCTGAGTGAAAAAGTTTGGGAACCCCTGGACTAGTTTATAAAGGTGTCGAACTGACTGAATAAAGTAAATCTCCTATATCCATTTGCTATTCATAAATCATACATAAATCAAACCAATACTTTTGGTCCCCAAAAATGGGGGGACTATGTACAAAAAGTGCTGTAATTTCTAAATGGTCCATTGAATATGGATGAAAATACCCTCAAATTAAAGCAGACAGTCTGCACTTTAACCTCCTGGTCATTGTTTGATTTAGAAATCCAGACCTTTGGAGTATAGAGCCAAAAGAAAAAATGCTTCACTGTCCCAATAATTACGGAGGGCACTGTATATGGTATTATTACAGATACTGATATAGGCCTACTGATTCATTTAAAGTGTCGACAATGGAGTAGTCAACTGCTGTTTTCTGTGTAGCAAAGCCCATGTTTAGCACCTGCTTCATTCTTCAATCAGACCTGTATGTCTATTCATGGATTTTGTATAAAAATGGTGGTGCACAATCTGGTGGGGAGTCCGGCGGTCCTCCCCCTGTACATTTGTGCATTTTAAAATACATTTTCCTGCAATTCTGTATTGTTTCTCAACAGGGAATCCATGTTTACTTGACAGAACACAACCTTTTTTCTTAGGTTTTTGCCACCATAAACAAATGACAAAATAACACATTGGTTTCCTTACAGCAGCAGAGCCAATAAAATACAGAATTTGAAGAACAAACATCATTGTGGCAATTCATATCGTGCAGTAAAGCTGTAAATTTGACTTGAATTTAGGTCTGTACCCAGAATATATTTTTTGTATTTTTCCAAATATAGACTCATCCAATGTGTTTTAATCAAATCAACTATATGCACTGAGCTTGTCTGATGCTTTAAGCACACTTTTTGATGAAATAATGAAGACACAAATGACTAGAGGGAGTCCGACCGCAATTCATTTGATTGTGCCGGGCCGGGCTCAGATTTGCTGCGCCGTAAATAAGTAACACCATAGAGGCTGTTCTAATGGAAAAAAAGTGTAAAGCCTTTATTACAGAATAGCAAAGATTAAAAACAGCCGAATTTGTGAAATAGTTTATCCAACATGTTGTAGTTGCGTGAGGCTTGGTGCTCACGGAATCAGTAGGCTATTAAACAAACACTTAAACAGGCAACTGAAGTAGGATGTCTTATTTATGTAGATATATATAGATGATTTATAAAGCCAGGCACATTTAACAGTTAGGCTATTATATTATAGACCTAATTAAATTGGCGTTTCCTCACTTTTTATAGACAAGGCAAGGGATGTTTTCTCATCTCCTAACTCCGCTGCTTCCTCTGCCGCATTGTTCTCAACACCAATATGCTGGTTAACATTGCTATTATGCACATAGCAACATGGTCTAGGAAAAGGCGCCAATTCAACAGCGCACTGATGTTTCAGAACCGTGGACAGCGACCGCTATCAAACGCGGGAGAAAGCGCTTTTGTTATAAAATAATAACTTTTTTATTAGTGTTGCACCATTGGCCTTAACCATATACAATTTCAGTAGCACATGTCTTAGCGATAGACTGTTCCGTCTCCACAATGGATGAGTCTACTCAGACAGTCAGGAATCAGACAGGTGTCTTGTACACCATGATTTTTAGATTTTTTTGCAACTGCTCAACAGCCTTTCAACCAAACAATCGACAAGTCGACTAAATGGGGTCAGCCCTACTTGAATCTCAAGAGAAAACAGGTTTAATGTTAAAGGTTATCGTATTGATAGTTATCTTAAAATAGTCCTGATCATATAGGCCTAGACGATATCCAAAACAACTAACAACACACTGAATTGATACATTTTCAGTTATTTTAATTGCAAAGTCATGTCAATATTTTTTTTTACCACTAGTCAATGTACTGCTAGTCAATGCCACAACAGATTTTACCAATCTGGGAGGTAAAGTTGTTAAAGTATTCAATAATTTAGCTGTGTATTTCGGATGGAATCTATGCATTAGAATGTACCAGAGGCCACCAAAATAAAGCTTGTTCTGCATTTGATTTCCCCTTCAATCATAGATCAATAATACCATACCCATTTGTGACATAATTCAGACATACATAATCGTGAAATACATAATACTGACATACACTGAGTGTACAAACCATTAGGAACAACGATCTAATATTGAGTTGCACCCCCTTTTGCCCACAGAACAGCCTCAATTCGTCAGGGCATGGACTCTACAAGGGGTCGAAAGTGTACCACAGGGATTCTGGCCCATGTTGACTCCAATGCTTCCTACAGTTGTGTCAAGTTGGCTGGATGTCCTTTGGGTGGTGGACTATTCTTGATACACACAGGAAGCTGTTGAGTGTGAAAAACCTGGCAGCGTTGCAGTTCTTGACACACTCAAACCGGTGCGCCTGGCACCTACTACCATACCCCTTTCAAAGGCACTTAAATCTTTTGTCACCATCTGAATGGCACACATACACAATCCATGTCTCAATTGCCTCATGGCTTAAACATTCTTCTTTAACTTGTCTCCTCCCCTTCATCTACACTGATTGAAGTGGATTTAACAAGTGACATCAATAAGGGATCATAGCTTTCACCTGGTCAGTCTGTCATGGAAAGAGCTGTTCCTAATGTTTTGTACACTCAGTGTATAATTGCCAGAATTGTTGACAATCTCTGTGATGAAACAAAAATGAATTCCTTCTTTCTGTACTTTATCAGCCGTTAGTTTGACATACCTGATCGTGTGCTCCTTGTGGTCTTCTGCAGAGGGTGAGCCCATCGAAGCAATCGCCAAGTTTGACTACGTGGGGCGTTCGGCCCGCGAACTGTCCTTCAAGAAGGGCGCCTCCCTGCTTCTATACCAGCGGGCATCAGATGACTGGTGGGAGGGACGGCACAACGGCATCGATGGCCTGGTGCCTCACCAGTACATTGTGGTGCAGGACATGTGAGTATGCAGCCCATAGATAAACACACCGCTTATAGAGATACTATCACATACGGTATATTATGTTCATATTCTTATTCCATTTCGGACATCAATGGACTGGTGACATTACAGTATGTTGAATTAAATCTATTATTTTTAAAGAGTGTACAATCCAGACAAGCGGTTTTGCACAAGAATTGTTAGTGGGACAGGATTTGTAGTTGCACAGCAACAGTAGTGCTTGCACAATATGTCCTCATCCTTGAAGTCTAGACCCCTACTCCCTTACCAATACATAAGACTTTCGTTTAGCGACTCTTATATGCAGTAAATGTGTCTACATTATTGAAGAGGACTCCTCGGTACAGTAGTACAACTGACCTCATGCATAACTGACCAATCAGTTAATCAATCAATCACATTGTACTGCATTTTGTATTGTATTTTCCCTCCTAAAACAGAGAAGGCCCAACCTCCCTTTTTTGGAGTGAAAGTGCCATCACCTGTCCATATTTTGTTCTCCCTCTGGTTGAATCACTGCGCTGTCCCCGTCTTGGTGGTCAAGTCCTCCCTGACACTGACTCTGCGGGGCCTTGGGCATCAAGCTGGGGGCCTCTGTCTGTCCTTCCCACACTACTATGAACAGGTGTTCTCTAGGGGTCCTTAACTACCCCCTCTGTCATCCTCATCCCCCCCTGACCACCTTGAGCACCCCTCTGCCCTGGGAACCATCCCTCTGCCCCGGCAACAGTCCCTGCCTAATGGGATGGATCTACACCCTCATTAAGAGGGTGAGAGAGAGACTCCGCATCATTTAGTAGCTGGCCAGAAAAACGCCTGTTTTAAAACCCCTCCTCCCTCAGTGTTGCGGGTCCTTTTCCAGCTGTCCCTCCATGTGCCTGTATCAATAATTCACTGGGCGAGGCCCCGGCTCTGATGGCTGTTTTCTTAGTTAATGGAACGGCCCAGAGAATTTGCAAGCAGGCGGGCTCTCCGTGCTCCAAGACAGTGTTTAGACACACGGCCCCATTAAAGGGCCCAGAATAAAGTGACGTCTGGGAGATATCTTGGCCTTTCTCCGTCTCTGTTTGGCAGCCAGGGTATCCTCTTTCAGAGCTGAGCTATGGGGCCAGGAGCACTCTAAGGCACTAGTGGGCGGATATCACTACTAATTCACAGTATGGTATATATAAGCACTTGGTTGAAATACAGTAAGATACGTTTTGCGTATCAGATGGCTGGGCCTCAGTCATCCTTCTTGTGATCCTTGTGTGCGTGCACTGCAGCGTGTGTGCGTGCGTGTGTCTAGCTGCATGGTTTAGCAGCCAGTCCATTAGTCCCCACTCCACCAGGCTCTGTTGCTACTAAGCAGCTCTGATTGCTGCCACCTGACAGGAACAGGCACCAACTGTAGTATATGCAGCTAGCACTCAGCTCAGTCACACAGGCAGCCCACTGAGATAAACCATACAGCTGGCACTGGTCATGCTGCCTGGCAGCCCTGGACACACCACTACTAATGGCATGCTAATAGATGCAGGCCTATGAGTCAACATGAGCCTGGAGGAGAGGCTTGTTAGGAATGATTGACTGAACTCCTTTGTAGTTCAGTTGGTAGAGCATGGCACTTGTAATGCCAGGGTAGTGGGTTCGATTCCTGGGACCACCCATACGTAACAATCTAAGTCGCTTTGGATAAAAGCGTCTGCCAAATGGCATTTATTATTATTATGATTAACTCAATGCACTGTGGTCAAAAGCTTTACACTTCTAAACTTTTGTTGCATAAAAATAATTACTGTATTTTTCTCTTTTGTGCCTGTGTGCGTGCGTGTGTGTGTCACAGGGATGATAATTTTTCGGACACACTAAGTCAGAAGGCTGACAGTGAGGCCAGCAGCGGTCATGGAGCTGAGGACAAAGACATGGGCTCTCCTACGGACACCAGGATCTCTGACGCCTACATTGGCAGGTGAGTTCAACCACATCTCACCTCTACCTCATCTAGTGAGGCTGTATTTATTAAACGGAAGAAAACTGACTGAAACATGGGGGGACTACTTGGACGTTGCAAAACGTTTAAAACCGTTTTATGTTGCCTGCCACACACACACACACACACACATACACACTAGCCTACTGGAATGGCAACCCAGCACACCTTGACGTCTCACTGTGGTATCCTCTCAAGCATTTAGCTAATGAAAGACAGCCAAGCCAATAACTGCCTGACTGATGGGACTATCTGTCTGCCAGGGCTCTGGCTCGGACTACCACCACCACCACACCCTCTTCCGACTACACTGTACGGTCTGTGGTCAACTAGAGTTTAAAAGGCAAAAGTAGTACATAAAATGTAAAAAGATAAACATTATGTGGAATGAAAACATTTTGTATGGAGATTAATCTATAATGAGTTCCAATGAAGGAAAATACATTCTGCATACCTAGCTTTACTTATGGTTAAGACTGAGGGGCAGGTATTGGAGTAATTCAGTGCGTCTAGATCAGAATGACCAGGGCCCAGATTCACAAAACCTTCTTAATGAGACATTTCTTCTTAACTGCCATGTTTTCCTTAACTATAGACTTATGAAGAAAGTTAAGCAAAGTTGCTATTCCTCAAAAAGGCTATTGGAGATGTTCTTGCGCTATTTCTTATGTTTCTCCTTAAGCAAAAAGTTTAAAAGAAATTAGATTTTTTTTAAATAAAGTTTTGGGATTTGTTCTTAATTCCAAGATAGCTAAACCCTTGTCTTAAACTCAGGGTAGTGAGAGAATAAGCTCATGAAAGCAAATGAACATGTTTAATTCGTCTCACAAACTTAATCTGAAAGTTTCAGTATTGATTATTTTAAACCCAAGAAAATGTTTTAGAACAGTAATCTCAGTAGGAAATATGCTAACATGATTGCCATTGCTAGCTAGATAGCTAGCTAAATCGGTTGCCTAGCAACAACCATTTTAAGAAGATTTGTAATAAGATTTTTGAATAAGAAGTTTAAGAATATAATTAAATCTTAAGATATTGTTGAGGAATTGCACTTATGAACTATCTTATGAACTTCTTATTTTTTTCTTAAGATGCTTCTTAAGTTTTTGCGTGAGAAGTGTTTTGTGAATCTGGGCCCAGATGCTTCCACACTGTTAGCTAAACCTGAGCCCGTATTCACAAACAGACTAGGAAAGTAGTCATTTAGAAAGTAGCTTGCCTTTTAGAAAAATATTATATGGACATAGGGACCTGAATCTAGATCAGCACTCCTAGTACTGTAAGACAATTTTTGAATACAGGCCCTGTTTCCCTGTCCTGTCCTGCGTAATGGCCAATAGAGTTGTCATTAATGATGAGTTGTCCCAGTCAGAGGGTAATTTAAGTTTTCAAATGAGTCGGCTTTAGGGAGTATGTTGTAAATACATTATACGTAGTTTTTTTTTATAGTGGTGCTTGGACATTCTCAGAGCAGTCCAGGGCTGACACACACTCACTCTCCTGGTGTATCTTTTTGGCAGGGACTATGTTGGCTTCTGGGAGAGCTCCAGTATTTTGTCTCACTCGTTCTTCTATTCATTGCTGCATTATAATTTGTGTGGCGGTATAGGCGACACTGTTTTATTAAAGGGCTTGCTCACTTCACTTGTCTCTCTGCTGGAGAGAATGTTGATGAATCATACTGTGTTTTGTAGTAGCCTAGCTATGTGTTCCATTCTGCAGATTCAGAGCCCCCCCACCATACCGTGTCCAAGTTATTATCCCCTCCCTTGCTCCTCCTGGCACCCCTCCATTTTCTCCTTGTAACCCTCAAGCCAAGACTACTCTCCCTCGCTATCCCCCCTCTTTCTCGCTCCCTCTTTCTCTTTCACTCTCTCCACTGTTCTATGCAGACATGGCTCAGCACTGTTGAATCATTCATATCTTTGGCTTTATTTAGACATCTACTCCCACTGTTCTCGATCAACAACGATGCACTCACTAGCTAGTCAAAAGCCCTAAAGTGCCTGGAATGTTGTCAGGTGATTTATATCATTTCTGTTATACAACTGCATTAATTACAGCATAGAATTGTAGTCAGCCAGAGAACATTATTGAATTATCTGGTTTGCCTTTGTATGACATCATCAATAGGATGGGAAAGAATGCCGTTATCTTTTAACTGTTGTCTCTGTATTGAACTGAATTGGGGGCGGCAGGTAGCCTGGTGGGTAGGAGCGTTGGGCCAGTAACTGAAAGGTTGCTGGATCAAATCCCCGAGCTGACAAGGTAAAAATCTGTTTTTCTGCCCCTGAGCAAGGCAGTTAACCCACTGTTCCCCAGGCACCGATGACGTGGATGTCGATTAATGCAGCCCCCCGCACCTCTCTGATTCAGAGGGGTTGGGTTGAATGTGGAAGACACTTTTCAGTTGAATGCATTCAGTTGTACAACTGACTAGGTATCCCCCTTTCCCTATTGTGTTGATAGACAGGAATGCATATGATTTACTCTATAATTTGATGAGCCATCTTGGATGAATAACTAGTGAGATGTTTGTATAATATGGTTTATAAGGACACAATGCTGTCTGGGTTGTACTGTAGCAGTTGTCTTCCTTCCTATAAGCCTGTTCATAGATTAAGTTGTGATTTTACTCCCCCTACTGGTCATGATGAGTCCCTGCACTTGTTTACCCCTCCAGCTCTACCCCTGCAGTAACACACTCCTCTCCCAATCCCCAGTCAGTCCTCCATACTGTATCAGAACACATCATGGCCCATATTTAGCTCCATGATGAAGATCCCTCTCCCTCAGTCTCTTAATGACTGTGGCTGAGACAGACAGTGGCTGAGACAGACAGTGTTAATTAGGCAGGAATTAGACTTGAAACACTCTGAAAAGCCTGGGAGGGATGATTAAGGAATGAATAGCTGCTAGACTCATGAATGACAATTAATGGAGATAAAGGTTTTGTCACAATACTGATATGAAACAGGAAGTACTTTGCAGCTAGCCTGGTCCCACATCTGTTTGTGCTGTTTTGCCAACTACTATGGTCTTATGGCATGACAGATCTGGGACCAGGCTACTGCGTAACGATACCAGTTTGGATAAATATTGAACCCTCACTAGATGGTGAATTTTAAAAAGCCCCCTATCAATTCCTCTGTATGCTTTTCTCCCCTCACAATCTCCCCTCTATTCTATTGCATTATTTTTCATAACCGTCTTTCATTAACCTTCTCCCCAAAGTATTTCACCTAGAAAAAATAACATTATTTTCCATGATACTTAGACTACATTAAATAACATCCCCTGACACTACAGCAAGCCAGCCTATAGTGTTTAGTGCTGATCAGGTTGTGTGATATAACATTATGTCTCACACAGACACTTGGCTGTCTCCTGCTAGGCTGGCTGGGTGTTATAAATATGCAGATCAGAGCAGTGTCTTATTAGAGCCCCAGGAGAGATGACGTGTGTGTGTGCGGCAGGTCCGGTGTATATCAGTGTTCAGGAGTGTGTGTTGAGACAGTCAGGTTCAGATGGAGGACAGCTCTAATGCTGAGACAGCTGTACCTTCTCCCAGGCAGGTGGGCAGGGGGCCTGCTGTGGCTCTGTGTGGCTGGAGGTGCCGATAAAGACCCAGCCTGCAGGCCTCTCAGTGCTGCAGCTGGAGTCCTGCCAGCCCTCACTGTACCTGTGCTCAGAACAAGCTACTAGGAGCACTTTGGGACTACCATATAGGTTTACATCTGAACACTAAATTCAGACAGAAGGCTTCAACAACTCTGCCTGGTATCTAGAATCACATAGTGACTAAGAATCTGTAAGGGACTGTAGCTACATTACCACGCCTGTCTACAAGACAATGCAACATTTATAACGTATAACGCCATAGACCTGACCTCTGCCCCAACCCTCCCACGGCAGGCACAGGAAGAGGACGGAGCCCCCATCCCGCCGCCCCCCTGTCCGCCCCAGTGACGTCCACTGCATGGTGCACTCCTCCCAGCAGATCCACGGGGGCCAGGGTCACACCCCTGAGATGGGTTCTCCGGTGCTGGGTCACTCCTTCAGCCCCCGGGACCTGCTGCGGAGCCGCAATCACGGCCAGCTACCCATGGACAGCCCCGAGCGCCGGCGCCGCACCGGCCATGGCAGCCTGACCAACATCAGCCGCCACGAGTCGCTGAAGAAGATGGAGAGCCCGCCCATCCGACGCTCCACGAGTTCTGGCCAGTACACGGCCGTGTTCCAGGAGCCACACCCACACAGCGGCGGCAAGTCTCTGGACCCGGAGACCATCGCACAGGTCAGCGTCAGCAACGCGGGACGAGCACAGCTCACTCCAGCGCCACAGCCCTGCCCTGCCCTGTAAACCTAGTCAGTGCTAATTCTGTATTCTGCTACTGAACACCTCTGTCACAACACTCCCAAACACATTCACAATCATGTTATCAAGATGCTCTTATACAGAGTGACTTACAATAATGAAGTCAGCAAAAGTAGGTGAGACAAGACAACCACGTGTCACGATCATTGCAAGTAAAACTTTCTTTAAAGAATTGATGCTAGCAGCAACCCCAGTGCTAGTAAGAATATAAAAAATACAACAATTACTGTCAGATGTGTTTTTGTTGCGTCAAATAGCTTCTGGGACATTGACGTTGAGTTAAATCGCTTTTGAGACCCGAGTATCTATTTTTATCATGTTCCACACCGTCACACAAGCTGTTAATTTGGTCCGAGTGCTGCGTGTCAGAACAGAAATAGAAAGTCATTATTACAAAGCAGCATCAGTGTCTGCGTAGTAATACTTTGTGTCGGTACAGGCCACAATTAGCTTATCAGAGCTCTGATAACAATGCGATGTGTCTTCGCTGTAGCAGCATGCATTGTGGAAAATCATGAGAAGCCATCAGCAGTGTGAAGAGACTTCTAATTAGGAAGCTGATGGTCAAAAAGAGGACAATGTCTCTCTCCATTGGGTTGTCTGACTCTGTCTAGTAGGGAGATGCTCTGATGAATATCTTGTCATCTCTGCGTCTTGTCTTTGGTGTTTGAAATCGGGCACATGCCCAGGGATTTCAGTCTCAAGCAGCACTCTTGTCCTGACTGTGCTCACATGCATGCTGGTGGTGTGATGTTGCTGTAGTTTTATTCACTTGTCTATCTTTATTTTTCTCTCTCTTTTCCCTCTCTATTTACCTACCTCTCGCTCGCGCTCCCTGCAGGATATAGAGGAGACGATGAACACGGCGCTGAACGAGCTGCGTGAGCTAGAGAGGCAGAGTTCAGCCAAGCACGCCCCCGACGTGGTGCTGGACACCCTGGAGCAGAGGCAGTCGACCGGGGGCCCCACCCCAGCCAGCTCCAGCGAGTCCCTCAGCCCCCTCCACAACATCCTACTGAAGGCCCAGACCGGCGATGCTGGGGGGCCGCCGATGCGCCGCAGCACCAGCTCCTCCAGCGACACCATGAGCACCTTCAAGCCAGTGGTGGCGCCCCGCATGGGGGTGCAGCTCAAGCCGCCCGCCCTGAGGCCTAAGCCCCTGGTGCTGCCCAAGATGGGCCCGGCCCACCTCCCCGCCGCGCCCCCTCCCCAGGACCCCCTGGACAAGTCGTGCACCATGTGAACGTTGAACTCTGGGACGGGAGTAAAGACCAATTGGAGAAGGGCTCTGAGTCTACATACAGTAGCAACATGTTATCTATGTCTATAGATTATTATAATAATAATTATAACATTGTGAGGACAGTATAAGAAAAATCCATTGCCTGGACATTGATTAAAGAGATCTGAGACATTCAAGTAAGCAAGGATACTGTAGTTGTTTGCTTTGTGAAGAGGATGTGTTTTCTTGCAGTGTCTAGAAGTTAACCAGTGTCCAGTAAGTTAACCACATTTATTGAAAATGACAGAGGGATATTCTTGGGTCTGCTAGACAGACTGAACTACCACAAGGAAAAGGGCATGTTTCAGTGTGACTAACTATTTTCAACAGACAAATAGTTTGTCAAGATCATATGGAAAATACTGTATAATCTGCTGAAATGCCTACCATTGCTAGATAAGTGAACTTTTTCTTGATTATTACTGTATACAGAACAACAAATCACAAAGGCTTCCTTCGAGGTTAGAGAAACTAGAGATTGGTAGTTTACAGAAACTAGATAACTACAAAAGAATGAACGTTTTGTTTACTACTCAGCCAGGGGAACTATGGGAAATGTAGTCTGTGTCAGCTGAGCCCGACTGGAGTTCGCTTCTCACTTAGATGAAAAACGCTTAGATTTAGAGTACTGATCGTAAGGCCTTACTGCCACTCAGAAATATAAGCTGTCAATAGTGTTCAAACCACCATTCGAAAGCTGCTGGGAGTATGGATGTAGCTAACTAATGTTTATAGCTTAGACTGAAACAGAGACTGAAGCAGGGAGTGCAAGAGTACAGATATGTGTGTGATCATAAGGGTACACTCATAAATACAGTGCATTCGGAAAAGTGTTCAGACCCCTTGATCTTTTCCACATTTTGTTACGTTAGTCTTATTCTAAAATTGATTAAATTGTTTTTTCCCCCCTCATCAATCTACACACAATTCCCCACAATGAAAAAACAAAAACAGGTTTTTAGAAATCTTTGCAAATTTATATAAAAAAAAAGGAAATATCACATTTACATAAGTATTCAGACCCTTTACTCAGTACTTTGTTGAAGCACCTTTGGCAGCGATTAAAGCCTCAAGTCTTCTTGGGTATGACGCTACAAGCTTGGCACACATGTATTTGGATAGACCCAGCGAGTCCCTCAGCCCCCTCCTCCCTCTCTGTGGATGACTTCGTCAACCATTTTGAAAAGAAGGTTGACGACATCCGATCCTCGTTTGTTAAGTCAAATGACACTGCTGGTCCTGCTCACACTGCCCTACCCTATGCTTTTACTTCTTTCTCCCCTCTCTCTCCAGATTAAATCTTGCGACTTGTGACGGCCGGCCGCCCAACAACCTGCCCGCTTGACCCTATCCCCTCCTCTCTTCTCCAGACCATCTCCGGTGACCTTCTCCCTTACCTCACCTCGCTCATCAACTCATCCTTGACCGCTGGCTATGTCCCTTCCGTCTTCAAGAGAGCGAGAGTTGCACCCCTTCTCAAAAAAACAACACTCGATCCCTCTGATGTCAACAACAACAGACCAGTATCCCTTCTTTCTTTTCTCTCTTGCTATCTCTCTCAGAATGACCTTCTTGATCCAAACCAGTCAGGTTTCAAGACTGGTCATTCAACTGAGACTGCCCTTCTCTGTGTCACGGATGCTCTCCGCACTGCTAAAGCTAACTCTCTGTCCTCTGCTCTTGTCCTTCTAGACCTGTCTGCTGCATTTGATACTGTGAACCATCAGATCCTCCTCTCCACCCTGGGCATCTCCGGCGCGGCTCACTCTTGGATTGCGTCCTACCTGACCGGTCGCTCCTACCAAGTGGCGTGGCGAGAATCTGTCTCCGCACCACGTGCTCTCACCACTGGTGTCCCCCAGGGCTCAGTTCTAGGCCCTCTCCTATTCTCGCTATACACCAAGTCACTTGGCTCTGTCATATCCTCACATGGCCTCTCCTATCATTGCTACGCAGACGACACACAACTAATCTTCTCCTTTCTGATAACCAGGTGGCGAATCGCATCTCTGCATGTCTGGCTGTCACGATCGTTCATGAAAGAGACGGACCAAGGCGCAGCGTGATATGCATTCATGTTTATTTAACGAGTAAACGCACAACCAAAACAACAAACGAAACGTGAAGTCCAAGGTAGACAAATAACATACCTCACACGGAACAAGATCCCACAACTGACTGGTGCCAAAAGGCTGCCTAAGTATTGGCCCCAATCAGAGACAACGAGCTACAGCTGCCTCTGATTGGGAACCAAACCGGCCAACATAGATCTACACATAATAGATATTCACCATAGAAATAAACACAACACAGAAACTACACACCCTGGCTCAATATTTAAGAGTCCCCAGAGCCAGGGCGTGACACTGGCAGACATACAGTGGGGAGAACAAGTATTTGATACACTGCCGATTTTGCAGGTTTTCCTACTTACAAAGCATGTAGAGGTCTGTAATTTTTATCATAGGTACATTTCAACTGTGAGAGACGGAATCTAAAACAAAAATCCAGAAAATCACATTGTATGATTTTTAAGTAATTAATTTGCATTTTATTGCATGACATAAGTATTTGATCACCTACCAACCATTAAGAATTCCGGCTCTCACAGACCTGTTAGTTTTTCTTTCAGAAGCCCTCCTGTTCTCCACTCATTACCTGTATTAACTGCACCTGTTTGAACTTGTTACATGTATAAAAGACACCTGTCCACACACTCAATCAAACAGACTCCAACCTCTCCACAATGGCCAAGACCAGAGAGCTGTGTAAGGACATCAGTGATAAAATTGTAGACCTGCACAAGGCTGGGATGGGCTACAGGACAATAGGCAAGCAGCTTGGTGAGAAGGCAACAACTGTTGGCGCAATTATTAGAAAATGGAAGAAGTTCAAGATGACGATCAATCACCCTCGGTCTGGGGCTCCATGCAAGATCTCACCTCGTGGAGCATCAATGATCATGAGGAAGGTGAGGGATCAGCCCAGAACTACACGGCAGGACCTGGTCAATGACCTGAAGAGAGCTGGGACCACAGTCTCAAAGAAAACCATTAGTAACACACTACGCCGTCATGGATTAAAATCCTGCAGCGCACGCAAGGTCCCCCTGCTCAAGCCAGCGCATGTCCAGGCCCATCTGAAGTTTGCCAATGACCATCTGGATGATCCAGAGGAGGAATGGGAGAAGGTCATGTGGTCTGATGAGACAAAAATAGAGCTTTTTGGTCTAAACTCCACTCGCTGTGTTTGGAGGAAGAAGAAGGATGAGTACAACCCCAAGAACACCATCCCAACCGTGAAGCATGGAGGTGGAAACATCATTCTTTGGGGATGCTTTTCTGCAAAGGGGACAGGACGACTGCACCGTATTGAGGGGAGGATGAATGGGGCCATGTATCGCAAGATCTTGGCCAACAACCTCCTTTCCTCAGTAAGAGCATTGAAGATGGGTCGTGGCTGGATCTTCCAGCATGACAACGACCCGAAACACACAGCCAGGGCAACTAAGGAGTGGCTCCGTAAGAAGCATCTCAAGGTCCTGGAGTGGCCTAGCCAGTCTCCAGACCTGAACCCAATAGAAAATCTTTGGAGGGAGCTGAAAGTCTGTATTGCCCAGCGACAGCCCCGGAACCTGAAGAATCTGGAGAAGGTCTGTATGGAGGAGTGGGCCAAAATCCCTGCTGCAGTGTGTGCAAACCTGGTCAAGACCTACAGGAAACATATGATCTCTGTAATTGCAAACAAAGGTTTCTGTACCAAATATTAAGTTCTGCTTTTCTGATGTATCAAATACCAATAAAATGCAAATTAATTACTTAAAAATCATACAATGTGATTTTCTGGATTTCTGTTTTAGATTCCGTCTCTCACAGTTGAAGTGTACCTATGATAAAAATTACAGACCTCTACATGCTTTGTAAGTAGGAAAACCTGTAAAATCGGCAGTGTATGAAATACTTGTTCTCCCCACTGTATCAGTGTGGATGACGGTTCACCACCTCAAGCTGAACCTCGGCAAGATGGAGCTGCTCTTCCTCCCGGGGAAGGACTGCCCGTTCCATGATCTCGCCATCACAGTTGACAACTCAGAGAATCTTGTTTCTCATGGTCTGAGATTCTTTAGGTGCCTTTTGGCAAACTCCAAGCGGGCTATCATGTGCCTTTTACTGAGGAGTGGCTTCCGTCTGGCCACTCTACCATAAAGGCCTGATTGGTGGAGTGCTGCAGAGATGGTTGTCCTTCTGGAAGGTTATCCCATCTCCACAGAGGAACTCTAGAGATCTGTCAGAGTGACCATCGGGTTCTTGGTCACCTCCCTGACCAAGGCCCTTCTCCCTCGATTGCTCAGTTTGGCCGGGCGGCCAGTTCTAGGATGAGTCTTGGTGGTTCTAAACTTCTCCCATTTAAGAATGATGGAGGCCACTGTGTTCTTGGGGACCTTCAATGCTGCAGAATTTTTTTGTACCCTTCCCCTGATCTGTGCCTCGACACAATCCTGTCTCGGAGCTCTATGGACAATTCCTTCGACCTCATGGCTTGGTTTTTGCTCTGATATGCACTGTCAACTGTGGGACCTTATATAGACAGGTTTGTGCCTTTCCAAATCATGTCCAATCATTTGGATTTACAACAGGTGGACTCCAATCAAGTTGTAGAAACATCAAGGATGATCAATGGAAACAGGATGCACCTGAGCTAAATTTCGAGTCTCATAGAAAGGTATTTCAGTTTTTTATTTTGAATAAATTCGCAAACATTTCTAAAAACCTGTTTTCGCTTTGTCAATATAGGGTATTGTGTGTCAATTTGCTGAGGGGAAAAAATTATTTGATCCATTGTAGAATAAGGCTGTAACAACAAAATGTAGAAAAAGTCAAGGGGTCTGAATACTTTCCGAAGGCACTATATATATATATATATATATATATATATATATATATATATATATATATATATATATATATATATATATATATATATATATATATATATATATATATATATATATATATATATATATATATATATATATTGGACAATCTAGACAGGTGTTTATTTGATGCACTTGATAACAGAAGAGGAGTACAAATTACCTGGATACACCTCTGTCAAGGACTGGCTTTATTTCAACACAGCAGCATAGTTCTAAACAAGGTCTGGAGGGAGACGAGGATACAACCACTATGTGAAATATTACCCGTTATGGAAATTCTGTGAATATTTTTATATGCTCTTGATGACCTGTGTTGAACCTTCGTTGGCTTTCTGTCTGTAGAATCAAGGGACCGGTTGAGAATGGTTTACTGCACTGTAATATCACAACCAACCAAGACCGTTCTCTCTCTCCTACCCTGAGATGCCACACAATGCATATATTACACAGGGTATACACATTTACATTTACGTCATTTAGCAGACGCTCTTGTCCAGAGCGACTTAAAAATACACAACACATAAGAGCTTGTTTTACTGTACAACAACACACAATGCCTGGCTTTCTCTGTCCAAATTAATCATACTTTTAGAGCATGGATGTTACTCTCTCTCTTTCTCTCCTTGTGCAAGACTCTAGAAACTTGTGGAAAGACTCATGACAGTCAACTCTCCCAACGATGGAGTGCTGCCAGTAGCCATGGACTAACTGACTGTTAATGTAAAATACTACCTTGTTCATCATACTGCTTCTTGTATTTCTTGTCAATATTAGTGTGTGAGGAGCTTTATAACCCCATAGCCCCCTCTGACCAGGTAGGCTAATCCTTGTGTTGTGGAAAGGGAGATGGGCTGGTCCATTACTCTGTGGGAGAG
This sequence comes from Coregonus clupeaformis, assembly GCF_020615455.1. Taxonomy (NCBI): domain Eukaryota; kingdom Metazoa; phylum Chordata; class Actinopteri; order Salmoniformes; family Salmonidae; genus Coregonus; species Coregonus clupeaformis. Next base: position 4,265,148 of record NC_059202.1, read on the forward strand.
ATGTGACTGATGTTTAGATTCTCCATCAGGACTTTGTCATTACACATAGGCAATAGACTCCCTCTTGAATGACTGATTTGGACCTGCGGAATACATACTCACATGTTCACTGAAGACCATGTCACATGATGTGGGTGTATGTGACAACTGACCACCAAGGGAACTGGCCTACTCATACTGTAACTGTATGTCCCCCTGTTTTCCAATTCTGTGACAGTGCCCTCTATAAGTCTGTTTTGGAAGTGCTGTGTAGCTAAAGAAAGGAGACTGATAGGTGCATGTGTGGGGAAGCTTGCATCTGGTTAAAGAGCAAGGACAAAAAAAAGCATTGTCTCAAATTTACAATAAGCAATGGTTTCCTTGAAATACAAACTGCAACAGGTTTATCTTTGTCTGTTGCAAAAAAGGTATGTATATTAAAAGTGAATATGATCTGAATTCTGGATTACAACCCTTTTTTCAGAATGTTGTAATTTTTATTTGTTTAAGATTTTAGTTTTGTTAGAATTGAATAGGATTTTTTGAACAAATGATGTAGAAATTCAAAAGTCCAATGCAGAGTCTTGAAAGTTACAGGTGTCCCACCCAAACCTGGATCGTATTCATTCGGCACCAAATGGAAGAAAACTGACAAACAGGGAGGGTGTACCCCAAGAAGAAACACTCATTTAGTTTTCGGTTTTGCTTCAGTGTCTCCAAATGAATATGAGCCTGTTGTATTCTGTGTTGTCTCTCTATATGCCAATCATACACAGTTAGCAGTAGCGACCTGCCTGTTGACTAACTTTGTGTCCATGTACATCTGTAGTATGTACACGTGAAAGTGCCTTTGAAAATGTTTTAGAGGAACTTGAACTATGTTCTGTACTGTTGCATTCTCATTTCAGACCCTGTGTTATGAGCAGTAGATGAATTAATTAATAAAGATGCAATTTTAGAAAAATATACTGCTTATGCATTGTGACATTGCACTTTTATGTATAGAACTGTATATTTGGCATGTAACATCTTAACAACTTTTAGAGCTCTGAGGGTTGTTCCTCAAACGTTTTTCTTTCTAATAAAGGAAATAGTTTGTTCAGTCTGAAGTGGCCTTGTCCTCTTGTGATAAAATGAGCACTGTGGATGTTGTCAGCAGCACTACAAACATCTGTTAGATCATTGGTCATTGTGTTACAGGACATACTTCACTATTTACAACTCATTTTCAAGTTAATGTACATTATTATATCTTACTCTGAGGAAAACGGGTATAAGACCTAAGCTGACATGTTAAAAAAGTCCATAAGAATAATCTGCACCATTCAATGCACACAAATTAAGGGGTTGTATATACAGTTGAAGTCGGAGGTTTACATACACCTTAGCCAAATACATTTAAACTCAGTTTTTCAGAATTCCTGACATTTAATCCTAGTAAAAATTCCCTGTTTTAGGTCAGTTAGGATCACCACTTTATTTTAAGAATGAAATGTCAGAATAATAGTAGAGAGAATGATTTATTTATATCATCACATTCCCAGTGGGTCAGAAGTTTACATACACTCAATTAGTATTTGGTAGCATTGCCTTTAAATTTTTTAACTTGGGTCAAATGTTTTGGGTAGCCTTCCACAAGCTTCCCACAATAAGTTGGGTGAATTTTGGCCCATTCATCCTGACAGAGCTGGTGTAACTGAGTCAGGTTTGTAGGCCTCCTTGCTCGCACACGCCTTTTCAGTTCTGCCCACACATTTTCTATAGGATTGAGGTCAGGGCTTTGTGATGGCCACTCCAATACCTTGACTTTGTTGTCCTTAAGCCATTTTGCCACAACTTTGGAAGTATGCTTGGGGTCATTGTCCATTTGGAAGACCCATTTGCGACCAAGCTTTAACTTCCTGACCAATGTCTTGAGATGTTGCTTCAATTTATCCACATAATTTTTCTTCATCATGATGCCATCTATTTTGTGAAGTGCACCAGTCCCTCCTGCAGCAAAGCACCCCCACAGCATGATGCTGCCACCCCCGTGCTTCACGGTTGGGATGGTGGTCTTCGGCTTGCAAGCCCCCTTTTTCCTCCAAACATAACAATGGTCATTATGGCCAAACAGTTCTATTTTTGTTTCATCAGACCATAGGACATTTCTAAAAAAAATTAGATCGTTGTCCCCATGTGCAGTTGCAAACCGTAGTCTGGCTTTTTTATGGCGGTTTTGGAGCAGTGGCTTCTTCCTTGCTGAGTGGCCTTTCAGGTTATGTCGATATAGGACTCGTTTTACTGTGGCTATAGATACTTTGTATCTGTTTCCTCCAGCATCTTCACAAGGTCCTTTGCTGTTGTTCTGGGATTGATTTGCACTTTTCGCACCAAAGTACCTTCATCTCTAGGAGACAGAACGCGTCTCCTTCCTGAGCGGTATGACGGCTGCGTGGTCCCATGGTGTTTATACTTGCGTACTATTGTTTGTACAGATGAACGTGGTACCTTCAGGCGTTTGGAAATTGCTCCCAAGGATGAACCAGACTTGTGGAGGTCTACAATAGTTTTTTCTGAGGTCTTGGCTGATTTATTTTTATTTTCCGATGATGTCAAGCAAAGAGGCACTGAGTTTGAAGGTAGGCCTTGAAATACATCCACAGTTACACCCCTAATTGACTCAAATGATGTCAATTGGCCTATCAGAAGCTTCTAAAACCATGACATCATTTTCTGGGATTTTCCAAGCTGTTTAAAGGCACAGTCAACTCAGCATATGTAAACTTCTGACCCACTGGAATTGTGATAAAGTTAATTATAAGGGAAATAATCTGTCTGTAAACAATTGTTGGAAAAATTACTTGTGTCATGTACAAGTAGATGTCCTAACCGACTTGCCAAAACTATGGATTGTTAACAAGAAATTTGTGGAGTGGTTGAAAAACGAGTTTTAATGACTCCAACCTAAGTGTATGTAAACTTCCGACTTCAACTGTAGTAAATGCCATTATTGTGAGTTCCTCATTCTCTAGCGGCTAGCCCATATTTAAAAGTCTGTCGTATAGTTAGTGCTTCTCCATATAGTGCCTTCATAAAGTATTCATACCCCTTGACTTATTCCACATTTTGTTGCCTTACAGCCTGAATTTTAAATTGATTAAATTGATTTTTTTTCTCACCCATCTACACACACAATACCCCATAATGACAAAATGAAAACATGTTTTTAGAAATGTTTGGTAATTTATTGAAAATGTCTCATTTACATAAGTATTCACACCCCTGAGTCAATACGTTGTAGAAGCACCTTGACATGTAACAAAAGTTGTCTGCGTAGTTCTGATATTGTTCTTTACAATACTGTATTGCCATCGTGTGACCATTAGGTATTATTACATCAATGTACTTATTTCATGTTTTACATAACACAGTGGAATAAAAAGCAGAGGTTATGCAAAATCCTATGTGAGTCATTTAAACAGAGGACCGGGTGGTGTGAAATTTCAACAAATACCAAATTGTCCATGTTGAAAGCAGAGGTTTAAAGGGTCGTCACTAGCTTCCACAGCCACAGTCATAAACCCCGCCTATTTCTACAATTTATCTTCTTTAAATGTTAAACCTAACCTTAACCGCACTGCTAACCTTATGCCTAGCCAAAAAGACAAAATGTAAAAACAATCGTGAATTTTTACAATATTATAGCCAATTTTGACGTTGTGGCTGGGAAATCTAGTGGAAACCGGTTTAAATGGCATGACTCGAGCTTTGACTTTCAGTTTCGTTTCTCAATAAGTGTGACTGACGACCAATTGCAAATTGGGTGAGGTGAGGATCATAAGATATAATTTGCCCTACCGGAACAAGATGTCGTCTGTCGTGTCTCGATATGTTACAAAAATTATTTGTGGAAATCAAGGATGCTTGGGCTTCAAGGAGCTTGACCAGATCGTTGGTCAAAAGTTCACTGTGGCAGATGAGGTCCTACTTGGAATACTTTGTGACAGAGGAAAATATGCCATCAGTAAAGGCGAAGGAAAGGCCTCGCGTCTCGTTATGAGTCAGGACAGTGTTATTGTTGCCAAGACTTCACTGCGAGTCTGTCAAAGCCCTCCTGGCGATTGTCTTCAGTGCGAGAACTTACACCTGTGCAGATACTTTGTATGCGGTAACTGCAAGTTCGGGTAAGTGTCATGTTCAGTTAGACTATAGAAACATAAATTTTTTTATTTCATAGTGGAACTGCAGATGTTTCATATCATAGGTAAATACACCGAGGTAAAATTGGTTTTATATTGGATTTTCGGTTCTCTCATCAATAGCTATTGAACCAAGCATGCCATGACTATTAAAATGGTATATTCTGAATCGAGTGGATGGAGAACAGTCTGCTACTTTTATTTTTAATGACAAAAATCGAATTTAAATATTGAATAGCTCTTAAACAAGGCGTGCCATGACTATGAAAAGTATATATTATGAATCAGGGGAGGATGGAGAGGGGGGCTCTATCCTCCATCCTCCCCTGATTTAGAATTATATTTTTCATAGTCATGGCACGCTTTGTCTAAGAGCTATTGAAATCCCAAATCTGTATTTTATTAATCAAAAAATAAAATAAAGTAGTGGATTGTTCTCCATCCACCCCTGATTCAGAATATACACTTTTCAGAGTCATGGCATGCTTGGTTCAATAGCTATTGACAGAGAACTGAATATCCAATGTAAAACACATTTTACTTCAGCAGTAAATCGAATGTAGTTATGTCTATTCATAATTTGGGTGTAGAAGCTGCTTACACTTTGACTACACACACACACCTATTTGTAAGTCGCTCTGGATAAGTGCTAAATGACGTAAATGTAATGTAATGTAACTGGCCCTGTGAGTCATTCCTTTGAAATCTCATGCAATGAGTATCAGATATAATAAGCTTTCATTGGACTAGTTAGTGAATAGATAAGGCGCCAACATCATTTGTTGACCTGACTAACATTTGAAAGTTAGTCATGTGACTGTCTTCTGTTGTCTTGGTTTAATTTGCACATCTTTTGTCCATGTACTTACAATGTTCGCATTTCTCTTTAAACACCAGGAACAAGTGCAAAAATGCCCACAGACTAGATTCCCCACACAACACAGCTCTTATAATGAGCGTGGGTCACCATGACCTGGAGGAGGCAGAGCTGTTCCCACTACTGCTGCAGAACGACCCCTACCTGATGCCTGAGGTGAGTGGCTCCCAAAATGACCTCTACCAATTAGTGGATCTAAAAGGATTGGATAGGTTAGTGGGAAGGTTAGCAATAGGGTAATACTGTAGCTCCACCTCCTTACTCTGTGATAGCTGGAATTTCTGCAATAATGTTTAAAGGTCAACTGGCCCTTAGAACCAACTTCTCTGGTTTTAAATGGCCTATGTGGCATCGATATGAGTCAAACATGAATTATAGTGTCAAAATTGTGAGTTCGTCATGATTTACTAGAGGGTTGGGTATGGATTATTCACATGCCCACTTTTACCAATGATGCCCAATTGCCCAGAGACTACACGTTGTGGTCCGCCCCCAGCTGCCATGTGGACATTTTGTTGTCAAGTCTGCATATGGGTGCAACGCACGCACATTTAGCTCGGCAAAAAGGACTGAAAATGGGCATCCATAAAGCTGATGCAAACTTCCATGCATTTCAACAATATTGCCAGATGGCCAGGAATGGATTACCTACGACACAGTAATTTCTGATGCCTGTCAATCGTCAAACCACTGATGTTGGTGAGTATATTAGCTAAATAAATCGCTGGTACTAGCTAGCTTCTACTTTTGGTAAACATTATTTGATCATGCTAGCGAGCCAGCCTACCAATGATACCACATATGAAATGGGAATGATACTGTAGCTAGCTAAATACACCAAGCTAACGTATAATGTGATGTAGCATGTCACAGGAAGATGTGCATAGCTCACGCTAGCTAGCTACCTTGCTAACAACAGCTAACTGTAGGCCATTGGCATTCAGGGTCAATACAGGTCAGGTCAGGCACTTGGATACTAGCTTGCTAGCTAATCATAGGATGTAGCCAACTTGCTTTCAATAATGTTTCAACTTGAACTGGCTAGCTAACGTTAACTATCGTTAGCTAGGTAGCCAACTCATTTAAACTCGGACAAAGATACAGTATGATAACTAACCCAGATGTGCAAGTTAGGTAGCTAGCTAGCTAGGGGGCTTCGTCTGCTAACCGAAAACAAGATGCCTGTTCTCATAAACGTTTATCGTGTAAAAATAAATGAAGGATGGTACTTGTCTACTACAAATATAGCTATGGCTCTGGCAGCAAATAGCAAAACGTATCAGCAAGCATTCAGCAATGTACACAGCTAGAAACCGCGTAGGCGTCACGGGCATGAATCAAATCTGTAGTTACTCTATTAGCATATACATTACTTCCAAACTAGATTTTTCTCGCTATATGTTTGAGTGATGATATATTATTTTATTCACAAGCCACGTACAAAACCTGGTGGATTTGTTGTTCAGCAGCATCGTGAGAACCCCCCCCCCATAGCAGGAGCTATTTCAGAAGGCTGAGGCAGTGGCCAGACACCAGTCCCTCTTCAGAGTAATGGAGGACACTTGAATCAGGTTGGTCACATTTTATCTGGTCAATGGTAAAAATTCTGTCCATCCTGGAATTCACCTAACCACCAATGATAATGTAATCAGTGCTGTGTGTCTTGTATGTTATAAGGAGGTGTCTCCTTCCTCTGTGCCAATGGACTACTATTGGGAAATGTTCCCTCAAAAAAAATTCAGCACTGAGCAAATTTCAGGTCTACTGAGCGTAAACTTGAATGTTGTGAAAATTCTGTGCAACTTCCGGTGCACGTTTAATGTGAACACTGAGGCGGTACCCTCTTTAAGTTCCAGTTTTAAGTGGCCAAGTAGGCTACTGTGGCTATTTGATCATAATGTAGACCTACCAGAGTGGCCTACCATAAAAAACAATGGAGAAAATGCATCCCATAACATGTTAACATGGAAATTTTGCCTACAGTAGCAGCCAATGTGTGGTGTTCAATGTAGGCCTATATTCCATGAGACTTTTGGAAAAAACATGAAGAGCTTGACATTAACCTGTTTATCCACTTGTCTTTCAGACAAGGACGTGACTGAAAATGTTGTTTGATGCAAGAAACTACTTTACAAAATAAAATGCATTATTATTCCCATACCATTATGCTACGTTCTGCCTATTGGCTACTTAGCTTATTCAAGAAGTCTCAAAATACAACACTGCCCCTTTAAGACATAAAAAAGCTCTTTACCTGACTTGCTTTTCAAGTATGTCTAGAAATGCAAACATTTTGTGCTCTTGTTGGAAGCAACCACTCCCCCATTGTTGACTAGGAATTAGCTATAAGTGGGCTAATAACTCACTAACTAGCAAAGAATATGAACAAATGTGCACACGTGGCTACATGCAGCTCTCGCTTTGATCTCAAAACAAGTGCATATATTGGCGACCGCTCATACTGTAGCCTGAACACAGTCCAGTTTAAAGTAAATGGCACAGATCCATATAAGGCGATGGCTATTTACATATAGGCCTACTGCAGCTCTGATTGGTTATGGCGCACCGGACTGTGTAGAGTATGGGCCTGAGTCATGCCTGTCAATGCAATAGAATCCTACTCCAATGCGCTCTGCCTACAAGACAATCTCTTGCAAAGTTCGTTTTGTATACTATGTCTTGCATAGTTCGTTTTGTTACGGTATGTTACATTGAAAGTGGCTAATATTGCGTTGATTTGATCACAATTCCCACACTAGAGCGAAACGTTGATAGTGTTAACTAAAGGGGAAAACTCTAGAAAGTTGAGTGAAGTTCAGTCTAGTGCTTCTCTGAGCGGGCTGATACTTCTTCAACATGGCAGTCCGAGGGAAGCTGCTCGCCTGCGCTTGCGGCTTAGAGGGAACGTTGCTCCTGGGCCTGAGTGAGTAATGCCAACCGGTCAGTGCCATGCTGGCACGTGTTCCTTGTGAATTAGCTGTGGATCAGGATTTCTGATTGGCTATGTTCAACCGTGTATTTACTGTTTGCTTCTATGACTGTATGGTGACAGTCTTTCTCTCTCTCTCTCCCTCCTTTTGTGATATAGGAGCTGGGTCGGATATAGGAGCCGAAGTCAGGCTCCTTCTAGACCAGTATCTATGATGAGAGGGGCCTGGAGCAGATATACGCTGCCATCCCCAGCAGGCATTTGCAAACACCTTAGAAGGGACATAAGGTGATTACTAATAAGACAGTACATCACAAGTGTTTAGTAATATCACCCTTTCAATATGTGTCACTCATCAACTCTTCCTTGTTTTTCTACAGATGGGCAGAATATATGCTTTTTAAATGGAGTCCTCTGACTGACAGGTTGATACTGATGTCTGAATTGGCACCCAGCATTACAATTATACAAGACATCTATTACTTTCTATCGTCTTTTGTTATTATTGAATCGAATGGTACTGTGTATTCTTCAAACATGTCAGGGAAGTCCTGTCTTATACGGAACACCATACATGAAGGTATAATATTTGCACATTGGTATATAAGCAGAACACTGCTTCTAAAGTATTGTGTGAAGTATGGTTTATTCTACATGGAACTGTTAGACTTGAAAGTTATCAAAACACTTTGTTTAGAATGTCTACATACTGTATATGATGGTGTGTATAGACAGTATGGACAGTATATGAATAGAAAAGGTGTGTACAGCAGTAGTTATATAGGATGAGCCTTGACTAGAATACATTATATACTGTACATATGAAGTGGGTAAAACAGTATATGTAAACATTATTAAAGTGACCAGTGTTCAATGACTATTTGTATTTATTATGGATTCCCATCAGCTGCTTCCAAGGCAGCAGCTACTCTTCCTGTGGTCCAGCAAAATTAAGGCAGTTATATACAATTAAAAACATGACATTACATTTCACAACACATTAAGTGTGTGTCCTCAGGCTTCTACTCTACTAACACAAAATCCATGTGTACGTGTGTGTATAGTGCGTATGTTATCGTGTGTGTATATGCGTGTGCCTGTGTGTGTTTCTCTTCACAGTCCCCGCTGTAATGTTTTACTTACAAGCCATTAACCAACAATGCAGTTTTAAGAAAGAATACCCCCCCCAAAAATAAAGAAATATTAAATATAACATGTTTTTTAAAACAACAAAAATAAAAATACAATAATACTAAATAAAAGTATAATAATTAAAGAGCAGCAATAAAAATTTAAAGAGCAGCAGTAAAAATAACAATAGCGAGGCTATATACAGGGGTACCGGTACCGAATCAATGTGCGGGGGCACCGGTTAGTCGAGGTAATTGGGGTAATATGTACATGTAGAGTTATTAAAGTGACTATGCATAGATAATAAACAGAGAGTAGCAGCAGTGTAAAAAGATGGGGTGCAAATAGTCTGGGTAGCCATTTGATTAGATGTTCAGGAGTCTTATGGCTTGGGGGTAGAAGCTGTTTAGAAGCCTCTTGGACCTAGACTTGGCGCGCCGGTACCACTTTCCGTGCGGTAGCAGAGAGAACAGGCTATGGCTAGGGTGGCTGAAGTCTTTGACAACAGAGGCCTTCCTCTGACACCGCCTGGTATAGAGGTCCTGGATGGCAGGAAGCTTGGCCCCAGTAATGTACTGGGCCGTACGCACTACCCTCTGTAGTGCCTTGCGGTCAGAGGCTGAGCAGTTGCTATACCAGGCAGTGATGCAACCAGTCAGGATGCTCTCGATGGTGCAACTGTAGGACCTTTTGAGGATCTGAGGACCCATGCCAAATCTTTTCTGTCTCCTTAGGGGGAATAGGTTTTGTCGTGCCCTCTTCACGACTGTCTTGGTGTGCTTGGACCATGTTAGTTTGTTGGTGATGTGGACACCAAGGAACTTGAAGCTCTCAACCTGCTCCACTACAGCCACGTCGATGAGAATGGGGGCGTGCTCTGTCCTCTTATTTTTCCTGTAGTCCACAATCATCTCCTTTGTCTTGATCACATTGAGGGAGAGGTTGTTGTCCTGGCACACACGGCCAGGTCTCTGACCTCCTCCCTATAGGCTGTCTCGTCGTTGTTGGTGATCAGGCCTACCACTGTTGTGTCAACGGCAAACTTAATGATGGTGATTGAGTCGTGCCTAGCCATGCAGTCATGAGTGAACAGGGAGTACAGGAGGGGACTGAGCACGCACCCCTGAGGGGCCCCTGTGTTGAGGATCAGCGTGACGGATGTGTTGTTACCTACCCTTACCACTTGGTTGGGGCCCGTCAGGAAGTCCAGGATCCAGTTGCAGAGGGAGGTGTTTAGTCCCAGGGTCCTTAGCTTAATGATGACCTTTGATGGCACTATGGTGTTGAACGCTGAGCTGTAGTCAATGAATAGCATTCTCACATAGGTGTTCCTTTTGTCCAGGTGTGAAAGGGCAGTGTGGAGCGCAATGGAGATTACATCAGCTGTGGATCTGTTGGGGTGATATGCAAATTAGAGTGGGTCTAGGGTTTCTGGGATAATGGTGTTGATGTGAGCCATGACCAGCCTTTAAAAGCACTTCATGGCTACATACATAAGTGCTTTGGGTCAGTAGTCATTTATGCAGGTTACCTTTGTGTTCTTGGGTTCAGGGACTATGGTGGTCTGCTTGAAACATGTTAGGATTACAGACTCAGACACGGAGAGGTTGAAAATGTCAGTGAAGAAACTTGCCAGTTGGTCAGCACATGCTCGGAGTACACGTCCTGGTAATCCGTCTGGCCCTGCGGCTTTGTGGATGTTGACCTGTTTAAAGGTCTTACTCACATCAGAAATTTGCATACAGAAATTTGCATCCTGTAGCACTAACTCCAAAAAGTTTTGGGACACTGTAAAGTCCATGGAAAATAAGAGCACTTCCTCCCAGCTGCCCACTGCACTGAGGCTAGGAAACACTATCACCACCGATTAAATCTACAATAATCGAGAATTTCAACAAGCATTTTGCTACGGCTGGCCATGCTTTCCACCTGGCTACCACTACCCCGGCCACCAGCTCTGCACCCTCCGCTGCAACTTGCCCATGCCCCCCCCGCTTCTCCTTCACACAAATCCAGACAGCTGATGTTCTGAAAGAGCTGCAAAATCTGGACCCCCTACAAATCATCTGGGCTAGACAATCTGGACCCTTTCTTTCTAAAACTAGCCGCCGAAATTGTCGCAACCCCTATTACTAGCCTGTTCAACCTCTCTTTCGTAACGTCTGAGATCCCCAGAGATTGGAAAGCTGCCGCGGTCATCCCCCTCTTCAAAGGGGGTGACACTCTAGATCCAAACTGTTACAGACCCATATCCATCCTGCCCTGCCTTTCAAAAGTTTTTGAAAGCCAAGTCAACAAACAGATCACCGACCATTTCGAATCCCACCGTACCTTCTCCGCTATGCAATCCGGTTTCCGAGCTGGTCATGGGTGCACTTCAGCTACGCTCAAGGTCCTAAACGATGTTATAACCGCGATCGATAATAGACAGTACTGTGCAGCCGTATTCATTGACCTGGCCAAGGCTTTCGACTCTGTCAACCACCGCATTCTTATTGGCAGACTAAATAGCCTTGGTTTCTCAAATGACTGCCTCTCCTGGTTCACCAACTACTTCTCAGATAGAGTTCAATGTGTCAAATCGGAGGGCCTGTTGTCTGGACCTATGGCAGTCTCTATTGGGGTGCCACAGGGTTCAATTCTTGGGCCGACTCTTTTCTCTGTGTATATCAATGACGTCGCTCTTGCTGCTGGTGACTCTCAGATCCACCTCTACGCAGACGACACCATTTTGTATACATCTGGCCCTTCATTGGACACTGTGTTAACAAACCTCCAAACGAGCTTCAATTCCATACAACACTCCTTCAGTAGCCTCCAACTGCTCTTAAACACTAGTAAAACTAAATGCATGCTCTTCAACTGAACGCTGCTTGCACCCGCCCACCCGACTAGAATCACTACACTCGACGGGTCTGACCTAGAGTATGTGGACAACTACAAATATCTAGGTGTCTGGTTAGACTGTAAACTCTCCTTCCAGACTCACATTAAGAATCGCCAATCCAAAGTTAAATCTAGAATCGGTTTCCTATTTCGCAACAAAGCCTCCTTCACTCATGCTGCCAAACATGCCCTCGTAAAACGGACTATCCTACCGATCCTTGACTTCGGCGATGTCATTTACAAAATAGCCTCCAACACTCTACTCAGCAAATTGGATGTAGTCTATCACAGTGCCATCCGTTTTGTCTCCAAAGCCCCATATAATACCCACCACTGTGACCTGTACGCTCTTGTTGGCTGGTCCTCACTACATATTCGTCGCCAAACCCACTGGCTCCAGGCCATCTATAAATCACTGCTAGGCAAATCCCGCCTTATCTTAGCTCATTGGTCACCATAGCAACACCCACCCGTAGTCTGCGCTCCAGCGGGTATATCTCACTGGTCATCCCCAAAGCCAACACCTCCTTTGGCCGCAATTCCTTCCAGTTCTCTGCTGCCAATGACTGGAACAAATTGCAAAAATCTCTGAAGCTTGAGACACTTATCTCCCTCACTAACTTTAAGCATCAGTTGTCAGAGCACCTTACCGATCACTGCACCTGTACACAGCCCATCTGAAATTAGCCCGCCCAACTACCTCATCCCTATATTGTTATTTATTTTGCTCATTTGTACCCCAGTATCTCTATTTGCACATCATCTCTTGCACATCTATCATTCCAGTGTTAATACTAATTGTAATTATTTTGCACTATAGCCTATTTTATTGCCTTACCTCCATAACTTGCTAAATTTGCACACACTGTATATATATGTATTTCTGTTGTATTTTTTTTGACTTTGTTTTGTTTTACCCCATATGTAACTCTGTGTTGTTTTTATCGCACTGCTTTGTTTTATCTTGGCCAGGTCGCAGTTGTAAATGAGAACTTGTTCTCAACTGGTTTACCTGGTTAAATAAAGGTTAAATAAAAAAAATTAAAAAAACATCGGCTACGAAAGCTGATGCTCTCATGCATGTTTCAGTGTTACTTGCCTCGAAGTGAGCATAGAAGTAATTTAGCTCGTCTGGTAGGCTCGTGTCACTGGGCAGCTCGCGGCTGTGCTTCCCTTTGTAGTCTGTAATAGTTTGCAAGCCCTGCCACATCCGACGAGCGTCGGAGCCGGTGTAGTACGATTCAATCTTAGTCCTGTATTGACGCTTTGCCTGTTTGATGGTTCGTCGTAGGGCATAGTGGGAGTTCTTATAAGCTTCCGGGTTAGAGTCCTGCTCCTTGAAAGCGGCAGCTCTACCCTTTTATCTCAGTGCGGATGTTGTCTGTAATCCATGGCTTCTGGTTGGGGTATTTACGTACGGTCACTGTGGGGACGACATCATCGATGCACTTATTGATGAAGCCAGTGACTGATGTGGTATACTCCTCAATGCTGTCTGAAGAATCCCGGAACATGTTCCAGTCTGTGCTAGCAAAACAGTCCTGTAGCTTAGCATCTGCGTCATCTGACCACTTTTTTTTATTAACCGAGTCACTGGTGCTTCCTGCTTTAGTTTTTGCTTATAAGCAGGAATCAGGAGGATAGAGTTATGGTCAGATTTGCCAAATGGAGGGCGAGGGAGAGCTTTGTATGCGTCTCTGTGTGTGGAGTAAAGGTGGTCTAGAGTTTTTTTCCTCTGGTTGCACATTTAACATGCTGGTAGAAATTAGGTAGAACGGATTAAAGTTTCCCTGCATTAAAGTCCCCGGCCACTAGGAGCGCTGCATCTGGATGAGGGTTTTCCTGTTGATTTATGGCCTTGTACAACTCATTCAGTGCAATCTTAATGCCAGCATTGGTTTGTGGTGGTAAATAGACAGCTATGAAAAATATAGATGAAAACTCTCTTGGTAAATAGTGTGGTCTACAGCTTATCATAAGATACTCTACCTCAGGCGAGCAAAACCTCGAGACTTCCTTAGTATTTGATTTTGTGCACCAGCTGTTGTTTACAAATATACACAGACCGCCACCCCTTGTCTTACCGGAGTCAGCCGTTCTATCTTGCCGATGTAGCGTATAGCCCGCTAGCTGTATGTTATCATTGTCGTCGTTCAGCCACGACTCGGTGAAACATAAGATATTACAGTTTTTAATGTCCCGTTGGTAGGATAACCGTAATCTTAGGTCATCCAATTTGTTATCCAATGATTGAAGATTGGCTAATAGGATTGATGGAAGAGGCAGTTTACTCGCTCGCCGTCGGATCCTTACAAGGCACCCCGATCTACGTCCACGATATCTCCGTCTCTTCCTCACGCGAATGACGGGGATTTGGGCCTTGTCGGGTGTCTGTATGATATCTTTCGCAGCCGCCTTGTTGAAGAAAAACCTTCGTCCAATACGAGGTGAGTAATCGCTGTCCTGATATCCAGAAGCTCTTTTTGGTTAGTCCTTCATTTTTTGTAAGATTTTCTGAATTTTATTGTTTGATTGACTATGACTTTTCAGATCACCCAGTAATACTATCTGCAAGGTTAGCTCCAGGTAAATATTGCAATCCTTTAGCCATTCCTGGCCCTGTGTCCAAAAACAAGCTACAAATGGACAGAACCAAAACAAATGATCTAATGATTCTGTCTCTTCACAGCAAAATCTGCAGAGCTGGGAAGATTGTATCCCCCATATAAATAACATTCTATTGGTAGCAAGAATTTTATATAATAATTTACATTGAAAGATTCACATTTTTGAATCCGGTGTCGTTTTGCGTGTCAGTTCATAAACACTATGCCTTGGGATCGGTACGTCAAAGATCTCTTCCCAACTATTTTGCAATCTATATGGAACGGCTGTCAATCCTTTGGTCCTTAAGTGAAACTGACATACTTTTTTATTTATCACAGTTTTCCTTAACCAATTATGTTCTTTAATGCAAGGCCGACAGACAAGTTCCTTACTTTCTCCCCCTTCCACTTTCTCTTCCACTTTTGCAGTAAGGCTGCAATTATTTGGTTGTAATTTTGGGTAGAGCAGACATTTCCATATGTTTTTGTTAGCTGCATGTGCGACATAACTCCACCAGTCCTACCGATGATATCATTTACGAAGATTATACCTTTTTAAACATTCTGTCAAAAAATAAAGGTTTTTTGTCAATTAGTATATTTGAATTTAACCACAATATTTGTTGCATTATTTGTTCTGTCGTTTCTGGAGGATTAAATTGAAATTGCAACCAACTTTCTATGGCTTGTTTTAGAAATAGTGATATTTGGGAGATTATTTCCTTTTCAAATAACTGAAAGTGAGAGGTTGTAATCTGAATAAAGGGAAAAAGGCCTTTCTTGAACATTGGGTGAGACAATCTTACTAATTTGCTTGAGAACCAGTTCGGATTTAAGTATAACTTTTGTATGACTGAAGCTTTTAGTGATAGGTCTAATGCTTTAATATTTAATCATATCTGTCCTCCGAATTCATATTCATTATATAAATATGCCCTTTTAATTTTGTCTGGCTTGCCGTTCCAAATAAAATTGAATATTTTTTTCTCATATAATTTAAAAAACTGTTCGCTAGGCGTAGGCAAGACCATACGCAAATAGGTAAACTGGGATAATACTAAAGAGTTAATCAGGGTGATTTTTCCACAAATTGACAGGTATTTTCCTTTCCATGGTAGTAAGATCTTATCTATTTTTGCTAACTTTCTATTAAAATGTATTGAAGTGAGATCATTTATTTCCTTTGGGATATGTATTCCGAGTATATCCACATCACCATCAGACCATTTTATTGGTAAACTACATGGTAATGTAAAAATTGTATTTTTTAGTGATCCAATACGTAATATAGTACATTTGTCATAATTTGGTTGTAATCCAGAGAGGTTAGAAAATGTATCTAGATCCTCTATGAGGCTGTGGAGGGATTCTAGTTGTGGATTTAAAAGAAAACATGAATCATCAGCGTACAATGACACCTTTGTTTTTAAGCCCTGTATTTCTAATCCTCTGATATTATTATTGGATCTGATTTTAATAGCTAACATCTCGATGGCCACAATAAATAGATAGTGGACAACCTTGTTTCACTCCTCTTGACAGTTTAAAACTTTCTGAGAAATAGCCATTATTTACTATTTTACACCTAGGGTTACTATACATGATTTTGACCCATTTTATAAGAGAAATGCTCCAGGCATTTATATATAAACCCCAGTCGAACTTTATCAAATGCCTTTTCGAAGTCTGCTATGAATAGCAGGCCTGGTTTCCCATATTTTCCATAGTGTTCTATTGTTTCCAATACTTGCCTGATATTATCTCCAATGTATCTTCCATGTAAAAAACCTGTCTGATTAGAATGAATAATATCTGACAATACATTTTGCTAGGATTTTTGCATCACAACACTGAAGTGTAAGGGGCCTCCAATTTTGTAAATGGACTGGATCTTTATATTTTCCACTTGTATCCTGTTTCAGTAATAATGAGATCAGACCTTCTTCTTGAGTGTCAGATAATCTACCATTTACATACGAGTGGTTAAAACATGCTAATAACGGTCCTCTTAGTATATCAAAAAACGTTTGGTATACCTCGACTGGTATGCCATCCAACCCTGGAGTTTTCCCGGACTTAAAGTCTTTAATTGCATCCAGAAGTTCCTCCTCTGTAATTTCACCTTCACATGAGTCTTTCTGTGTGGCTGTTAATTTGACATTATCAATAGAAAAAAAAATCTCTACAATTAGCTTCAGTTAGAGGAGATGGAGGCGACTGAAAAGAAAACATATGCTTAAAGTACTTTGTTTCTTCCTTCAAAATATCATTTGGTGAATTATGGGTTACTCCGTCAATTGTAACCAGTTTCATGAAGTTATTTTTGGTAGCATTCCTATGTTGAAGATTAAAAAAGAATTTTGTGCATTTTTCCCCATATTCCATCCAGTTTACTTTATTTTAATAATATATTACACTTGATCTTTCTTGAATAAGTTTCTCCATTTCTTTTTGTTTTTCCTCTAATTTATTCTGAGCCTCTATGTTACAGTTTTTATTGCCATCTATCTGTTCTGTTAGACTTTCTATTTCCTTTCTTAGTATAAACTCTTTTGACCTAAATTGCTTTTGTTTTCGAGATGAGTACTGAATTGCATGGCCTCTAAAGGCACATTTAAAGGTGTCCCATACAATAAGGGGATTCGCTGTACCTATGTTATGTTGGAAAAAGTCTATCTATTTGGACAATTTGCACATTCGGATCGAAATTACTATTAATTAATATCATCACCCCTTTTGAATTTCTTTGCCCATGGGAGAAGTATATTCCCCCCCCCCATTCTTTTTTCCACGCTACTTCATCTCGAATTGTTGAATGAGTTTCCTGTATACAATAGATATTATATTCCTTCTCTTTGAGCCATGTAAATATTGTTCTTCTTTTGTTATTATCAGCTAAGCCATTACAATTATAACTGGCTATACTTATTTCACCATACACCATAATGAGATACAAGTTTCAAGTCTATTTATCATTATATATGTTTGTAAATTTACCAATAAAAAATAGCGTAATGATTGAGTGTCCATATAGCTGGACCGTGATATTTGCATTGCTATGGAGTAACCCTTCAATTGTTCTCCACTAATTCCCCCGCTAAAGCCCCTCCCCATCCCAAGTTGAGCCGTCATCCCAGTGATCAGCATCCCACCCACGTCCCTCCGTATCCCTAAGGCCCCGAGAGGCCAGGACCCATCCATTGAAAACAGCACACAGTGCCACCCACAAAACAGAAGCAGATTAACCGCCAAAAGCATTTCCAATGCTTTCACCTCTATATATATATATATATATATCTATATAACTATTTAAAAAAAATTATGCATATCCTATTTTCCATCATTATCAATTAATATGTGTAATAATGTCGGCAGTTCACGCGTAGGATTCTAACATATAACCCGGATTGCCATTGTATTACATTTAATTCATTGACAAGCAATTATTATCCTAGCAAATAATTGCTGTGGTCCATCCCATACCCCCCCCCCCCAACATCCCCACCCGCCCACAACAGATGCCAGACAAGCACACACGCACATACTCACATACTCCAACACACTCAAATGCAAATCAATTTATAACATTTTTGACATGCGTTTTTCTGGATTTCTTTGTTATTCTGTCTCTCACTGTTCAAATAAATATCATTAAAATTATAGACTGATCATGTCTTTGTCAGTGGGCAAACGTACAAAATCAGCAGGGGATCAAATACTTTTTTTCCCTCACTGTACTCCTCAATGTCATCGGAAGAATCCCGGAACATATTCCAGTCTGTGCTAGCAAAACAGTCCTGTAGCTTAGCATCTGCTTCATCTGACCACTTTTTTATTGACACTGGTGCTTCCTGCTTTTAGTTTTTGCTTGTAAACAGGAATCATGAGGATAGAATTATGGTCAGATTTTCCAAATGGAGGGCGAGGGAGAGCTTTGTACGCGTCTCTGTGTGTGGAGTAAAGGTGGTCTAGAGTTTCTTTCCCTCTGGTTGCACATTTTAACATGCTGGTAGAAATAAGGTAAAACGGATTAAAGTCCCTGGCCACTAGGAGCGCCGCCTCTGGATGAGCGTTTTCCTGTTTGCTTATGGCCATATACAGTTCATTGAGTGAGGTCTTAGTGCCAGCATCAGTTTGTGGTGGTAAATAGACAGCTACGAAAAATATAGATCTTGGTAGATAGTGTGGTCTACAGCTTATCATGAGATACTCTAGCTCAGGCGAGCAAAACCTAGAGACTTCCTTACATAGCTGTTATGTGAATTATTTAACAAACTATTTCAGTGTCTCTGTGCGTCTCCCAAAAGGTTGTAAGTATTTTGGGATTTAAGTAACGGACAGAGTCCCGGTCTGCATAGTCAGAGATTTATTCATTGAGAATTCTGCCATCACAATTTCAGAGTCCATCTTTTATACTCATACGTCATACAAACATCCTGCCCCCTCCCCTTAGGCGGCCTGTATTTTTCCACTATACACATCTTGTAAGCCCTCACACACTTCGGTTCAGCTCATGTTTTCCTCTGCTCTCCTGACCATTAGGTCACACACTGTTCTTATCTTTTCCTACTCCTTGCTCGGCCAGGTGGCAAACTTCAGTTATCGCATCCTCACAATATCCTGCATACTCCTCAAAAAGCGTAACAGTTTCTCTCCTCCCTAAATTGGGAGGCCCCTTTATCTTGGTTTAGACAGTTCTCCTTTGTTGTCTGGTCTAACTCTTACTCACATTGCTGAATAGTAGCTCAATGTCATAGTCTTTACTGGTCCTACACTCACACATTCTAACACATTTCACACAGTTTCTGGGTGTAATAATTAGTCATTAATAATTAATCTATCAATCCACCCTTTGACTAAATATTACACACAAACAAAATACACTGCTCAAAAAAATAAAGGGAACACTTAAACAACACATCCTAGATCTGAATGAATGAAATAATCTTATTAAATACTTTTTTCTTTACATAGTTGAATGTGCTGGCAACAAAATCACACAAAAAGTATCAATGGAAATCAAATTTATCAACCCATGGAGGTCTGGATTTGGAGTCACCCTCAAAATTAAAGTGGAAAACCACACTACAGGCTGATCCAACTTTGATGTAATGTCCTTAAAACAAGTCAAAATGAGGCTCAGTAGTGTGTGTGGCCTCCACGTGCCTGTATGACCTCCCTACAACGCCTGGGCATGCTTCTGATGAGGTGGCGGATGGTCTCCTGAGGGATCTCCTCCCAGACCTGGACTAAAGCATCCGCCAACTCCTGGACAGTCTGTGGTGCAACGTGGCGTTGGTGGATGGAGCGAGACATGATGTCCCAGATGTGCTCAATTGGATTCAGGTCTGGGGAACGGGCGGGCCAGTCCATAGCATCAATGCCTTCCTCTTGCAGGAACTGCTGACACACTCCAGCCACATGAGGTCTAGCATTGTCTTGCATTTAGAAGGAACCCAGGGCCAACCGCACCAGCATATGGTCTCACAAGGGGTCTGAGGATCTCATCTCGGTACCTAATGGCAGTCAAGCTACCTCTGGCGAGCACATGGAGGGCTGTGCGGCCCCCCAAAGAAATGCCACCCCACACCATGACTGACCCACCGCCAAACCGGTCATGCTGGAGGATGTTGCAGGCAGCAGAACGTTCTCCACGGCGTCTCCAGACTCTGTCACGTCTGTCACATGTGCTCAGTGTGAACCTGCTTTCATCTGTGAGGAGCACAGGGCGCCAGTGGCGAATTTGCCAATCTTTGTGTTCTCTGGCAAATGCCAAACGTCCGGCACGGTGTTGGGCTGTAAGCACAACCCCCACCTGTGGACGTCGGGCCCTCATACCACCCTCATGGAGTCTGTTTCTGACCGTTTGAGCAGACACATGCACATTTGTGGCCTGCTGGAGGTCATTTTGCAGGGCTCTGGCAGTGCTCCTCCTGCTCCTCCTTGCACAAAGGCGGAGGTAGCGGTCCTGCTGCTGGGTTGTTGCCCTCTACGGCCTCCTCCACGTCTCCTGATGTACTGGCCTGTCTCCTGGTAGCACCTCCATGCTCTGGACACTACGCTGACAGACACAGCAAACCTTCTTGCCACAGCTCGCATTGATGTGCCATCCTGGATGAGCTGCACTACCTGAGCCACTTGTGTGGGTTGTAGACTCCGTCTCATGCTACCACTAGAGTGAAAGCACCGCCAGCATTCAAAAGTGACCAAAACATCAGCCAGGAAGCATAGGAACGGAGAAGTGGTCTGTGGTCACCACCTGCAGAACCATTCCTTTATTGGGGGTGTCTTGCTAATTGCCTATAATTTCCACCTGTTGTCTATTCCATTTGCACAACAGCATGTGAAATGTATTGTCAATCAGTGTTGCTTCCTAAGTGGACAGTTTGATTTCACAGAAGTGTGATTGACTTGGAGTTACATTGTGTTGTTTAAGTGTTCCCTTAATTTTTTTGAGCAGTGTATATGTTGTTATAGAAATGAATCACACACATTGAAGCATATAAGTTGGTTTGCATATAAAAACATTAAAAAATTTCTCATTCAATACAGGTTCATCAGGGTTACCCCATGATTCAAAGTGTAACGTTACTTTTTAGCAATGGTACCTAACCTGTTTACCCCCTATCTGGAAACAACAGTCTAAGCCTATAGTGAAGAACATTTGCTTCATCACATCCTGCAACATCGGTTAACTAGTACATCATACTTAAAACAAGACTTTAATACACAAAAGATCATTACAATAACTTTTAAACTAGAGATTTATAGTTCTAGGTAAACATCCAGTCTCAAACTATCTGAATCGTCGTCGTCCTCCACCAAGCCTGGTGGGTCATATTCTTCATTCCTTAGGTCGGAGTCCGGGATTGGGCCGTATCTCACCATCTGCTGTGATACTGCTCCAACGCCTTGCTCACCAATCCTCGGACACAGGGAATAAGACAACATCCACAAAGAACAAGCATACCCATAGACGTGATTGCCGCGCCTAAAATAGTTACAACAATAGTTTTCCATTTACCAAACATTTTATCAAACCAACCAGTCATTGATGTATTCACCCCCCCCGTTCTCAGCCCATTCTTTACTCAATGGCCTGAGATTCTCTTCACTGCATCCCTTGTCTAATTAACGAACCTTTGTAGATGTAATTAATCCAGTCAACATTTTTATCAATTGTAACCCACCAGAAAAACGTTGTTGTAAACCCTTCTCCTCACTGCGTACTCATCATCTGGATTTTCTCTCCATGCCTGGTCTGCCAAGTTTGGATATAACCTTTCTGCCCTCTGCTCTGGGGAAGGCACTGAGACCTCAACTTTCACTTCTCTTTCACTCTCACTCACTTCTCTTTTCTTCCTGCCTTCTTCCCGCTTTCTAGCTTCTACTAGCCACCTCTTCTATATAACAAGTCAATATAACAAGTAATTCAAAACAGCTTCACACCACAACACCTGGAATCACCCCTCCCTGTATATGTAGTCTTGACTAGTCCCCAAGAATTATCTCATACTCTACGGAGGAATTTATCCCCACAATGTAATCTTGATCATTCCTGACAGTCTCATACAACAGGAATGGGTTCTCCCTCTTCTCTATACAACCACCTGGAATTATTCATAGATGTGACTTTTGAGCAAATATTATGTCTCACACGTATTCAACCTTACATGATTATTGGTTAACACTATCGGTAACCCAGAGTTTGTAAGGCTCCAGTTTCATGAAACGGATAGAGTTACGGCAAAATCTACAGTTGTTTGTGACTTTTGACTTTACTAATATTCTATTTCTCACACATGCTATTTTAATTCCTTCTGGTGTACTTTTTGTATTTGTTTAACCCGGATTATTTGTTGACTGTTCTGTAATCTCTTACAGGTTACATCCCTTAGGTATACTTTTAATAGTTCCTTCTATTTCAACACCAGGTAGTTTCTTTTGGTAATGGCCTATTACCGTGAATCGTTACGGACCCACCAACAGGTTGACTAGTCCCCCAGAATTATCTCCTACTCTACGGAGGAATTCATCCCCACAATGTAATCTTGATCATTCCTGACAGTCCCCTACATTTCACTTAAAATGGCTACGCATTGATCAATTTGCTACTTTTCAATATTTTAGCAATTTCTCAAATCAATTTCACCAAGTAATGAATAAAGACTACTGACCTTATCCTTGCAGCCGAGATTCAATGTAGGTTTGGATTCTGTCACCGTCTCTGTCATTAGTCAGGTGTCCTCTGGCCTGTTTTAACCCTTAATGTCAAAGGGCAGGACTTTCTATTTACGAATGTATCATTAGCCCGTCGACGGTTTTCAGAGTTACCTGGAATGACAGAAGCAGGTATTGGATTCCGGTTCAGAAGGACCAAGCTGTTATGTGAAGTATTTAACAAACTATTTCAGTGTCTCTGTGCGTCTCCCAAAAGGTTGTAAGTCTTTTGGGATTTAAGTAACGGACAGAGTCCCGGTCTGCATAGTCAGAGATTTATTCATTGAGAATTCTGCCATCACAATTTCAGAGTCCATCTTTTATACTCATACGTCATACAAACATCCTGCCCCCTCCCCTTAGGCGGCCTGTATTTTTCCACTATACACATCTTGTAAGCCCACACACACTTCGGTTCAGCTCATGTTTTCCTCTGCTCTCCTGACCATTATGTCTCACACTGTTCTTATCTTTTCCTACTCCTTGCTCGGCCAGGTGGCAAACTTCAGTTATCGCATCCTCACAATATCCTGCATACTCCTCAAAAAGCCTAACAGTTTCTCTCCTCTCTAAATTGGGAGGCCCCTTTATCTTGGTTTAGACAGTTATCCTTTGTTGTCTGGTCTAACTCTTACTCACATTGCTGAATAGTAGCTCAATGTCATAGTTTTTACTGGTCCTACACTCACACATTCTAACACATTTCACACAGTTTCTGGGTGTAATAATTAGTCATTAATAATTAATCTATCAATCGTGCGCCACCCCTTGTCTTACCAGAGGCTGCCGTTCTATCCTGCCGATACAGTGTATAACCTGCCAGCTGTATGTTATTCATGTCGTCGTTCAGCCACGACTCGCTGAAACATAAGATATTACAGTTTTTTATGTCCCGTTGGTAGGATATTCGTGTCTGTAGTTCGTCCATTTTATTATCAAGTGATTTGTAATTTGGCCAATAGTATCGATGGCAAAGGCAGATTAGCCACTCGTCGCTGGATCCTTACCAAGCACCCCGATCTCCTTCTGCGATATCTCCTTTTCTTTCTACTGCGAATGCCGGGGATGAGGGCCCTGTCGGGTGTCTGGAGCAAATCCCTCTCGTCCGACTCATAAAAGAAAAATCCTTCGTCCAGTTCAAGGTGAGTAATCGCTGTTCTGATGTCCAGAAGCTCTTTTCGGTCATAAGAGACGGTAGCAGCAACATTATGTACAAAATAAGAAGGCAGAGCAGTGGTTTATTATGGACAGACCTCTCCCCATCTTAGCTACTTTTGCATCAATATGTTTTGACCATGACAGTTTATAATCCAGGGTTACTCAATGCAGTTTAGTCTCCTCAATTTGCTCAATTTCCACATTATTCATTACAATATTTAGTTGAGGTTTAGGGTTTAGTGAATGATTTCTCCCAAATACAATGCTTTTAGTTTTTGAAATATTTAGGACTAACATATTTCTTGCCACACATTCTGAAACTGACTGCTGCTCTTTAAGTGTTGCAGTGATTTCATTTGCTGTGGTAGCTGATGTGTATAGTGTTGAGTCATTAGCATACATAGACACACAAGCTTTACTCAGAGCCAGTGACAGGTCATTAGTAAAGATTGAAAAAATTAAGGGACCTAGACCGCTGACCTGGGGAATGCCTGACTCTACCTGGATTATGTTGGAGAGGCTCTGTGTTCTGTTAGTCAGGTAACTCTCGATCCATAATATAGCAGGGGATGTAAAGCCATAACACAAGTTTTTCCAGCAGCAGATTATGATCGATAATGTCAAAAGCTGTACTGAAGTCTAACAAAACAGCTCCCACAGTCTTTTTATTATCAATCTCTCAGCCAATCATCAGTCATTTGTGTAAATGCCGTACATGTTGAATGCCCTACCCTATAAGTGTGCTGTTTTGTTAATTTGTTTACTGTGAAATAGCATTGTATCTGGTCAAACACAATTTTTTCCAAAAGTTTACTAAGGGTTGGTAACAGGCTGATTGGTCGGCTGTTTGAGCCAGTAAAGGGTGCTTTGCCTCCTGCCAGGCCTGAGGGCACACACATTCCTGTAGGCTTAGATTGAAGGGATGGCAAATAGGAGTGGCAATATTGTCCGCTATCATTTGCAGTAATTTTCCATCCAAGTTGTCAGACCCAGGTGGCTTGTCATTGTTGATAGACAATTTCTTCACCTCCACACTCACTTTACGGAATTCATAATTTGGTCAGATATGCATGGATGTGTAGGTTCATAATATGTTGTTGGCATGTCATGCCTAAATTAGCTAATCTTGCCAATGAAAAAAATCATTAAAGTAGTTGGCAATATCAGTGGTTGAATGAGCCATCTGATTCAATGAATAATGGAGTCGAGTTCGCCTTTTTGCCCAAAATTTCATTTAAGGCTTTTTACTATTATTCTTTATATAATTTATCTTTGTTTCATAGTACAGTTTCTTCTTCTTTTTGTTCAGTGTAGTCACATTATTTCTCAATTTACAGTACGTTTTCCAATCGGCTGTGCAGCCAGACTTATTTTCCATTTGTTTTGCCTCATCCCTCTCAACCATACCATTTTTGAATTCCTCATCAATCCATGGGGATTTAAGTTTTTACAGTCACTTTCTTAATTGGTGCATGCTTATAATTAACTGGTATAAATGTGTCAAGTGCAGCACCTGGTTGCTCCTCATTACACACCACAGACCAGCACATATGCTTTACATCTTCAACATAGGAATCACTACAAAACTTATTTTATGACCTCTTATACACTATATTAGGCCCAGCCTTTGGAACTTTGGTTTTCTTAGATATGGCTACTATATTGTGATCACTACATCCAGTGGATTTGGATACTGCTTTAGAGCAGATTTCTGCAGCATTAGTAAAGATGTGATCAATACATGTGGATGGTTCCCCCCCCCCCCATAAAAAGAAAAACAAAAGGTGGTTGTCCCACTGGCTATCATAAGTTGAATGTACCAATTTGTAAGTCGCTCTGGATAAGAGCGTCTGCTAAATGATGTAAATGTAAATGTAAATGTCATTCCTGTGCTGTTTGTAAATACACTGGTAGGTTGACTGATAGCCTGAACCAGGTTGCAGGCACTGGTAAGAGTTTTTAAAGCTTTTTCTTGAGTGGGCAGCTTGACGAAAGCCAGTCAATATTTAGGTCACCCAGAAAATATACCCCTCTGTTGATATCACATACATTATCAAACATTTCACACACATTATCCAGATACTGACTGTTAGCACTTGGTGGTCTATAGCAACTTCCCACAAGAATGGGCTTTAGGTGAGGCAGATGAACCTGTAGCCATATTACTTCAACAGCATTTGACATGAGATCCTCTCTTAAGCTTTACAGGAATATGACTTAACATAAACGGCAACACCTCCACCATTGGCATTCCTATCTCTTCTGAAGATGTTGAAACCATGTATTAATACCACTGTATCAAAGTTATTATCTAAGTGAGTTTCAGAGATAGTATATGAATGTTATTTGTTACCTTGTTTCTTAGGCTACATATGTTAATGTGGGCTATTTTTTAGCACTTTTCTGAGATTCTTGATTGTTTTTATTGCTTTACTGGGAGGCTTATCAGAGGTATACATGACAGTCATATTTATGTTTGAGCGGATAGTGCAGAGTGAGCTGTACACAGTGGACTTCCTGCTAGGGCAAACCACCTCAGTGCTAACAGTCTAACTCCGGTTCATAGGCGCATGATTACAGCATACAGTAGGATTGACAGAGGCATTCAGGGAAGTTAGAGGGACATAGATTGCCAACGTCCCGGGACAATGTACATTTGCAGCAGCATTATGACAACTCAGCGACACAATGGTAGGGATTATTTGAGCAGGGCTTGGGCCACTGATAAGTAATTGTCTCAACGCAGCCTTGACTATGTACATAGGGCAGAAATCTCTAAGGTGCAGGGTAGAGTACTGGGTGGTAGCCAGCTAGTAACAGTGACTAAGTTCAGGGAAGGCTACTGGGCGCAGGCCGGCTAGTGGTAACTATTTAACAGTCTGATGGCCTGGAGATAGAAGCCGTTTTTCAGTCTCTCGGTCCCAGCTTTGATGCACCTGTACTGTCTCTGCCTTGTACATGGTAGTGGGGTGAACAGGTCGTGGCTCGGGTGGTTGAGGTCCTTGATGATCTTCTTGGCCTTCCTGTGACACCGGGTGCTGTAGTTGTCCTGGAGGGCAGGCAGAGTGCCCCCTGTGAAGCGTTGGGCTGGCCGCACCACCCTCCTTGCCTGGCACCATCCTGACTTATGAGCCTACTGAGGCTGAAATTGAATCTGATCAGCCTGACCGGAATGTTGCTCAGCCACTGTAAATGTAAATATTATCCACAAAACATTACGTGTCCCTTTTTAAATTATACATATATCAGTTATGCAAGCTAATAACCAGAATAGATAAGCTAGCTAGCTAGCCAGCTAGCCAGCCAACAAGACCACCTAGCTAACTAGCTAGCTCACAAGACCAGCCAAGCTAGCTGCATTGTTCCTTGCATGGCTGTGGTCTTCGGGGCGGCACGCAGCCTGGGAGACAGAGCTGCCTGTCAGGCATCTTTAAGGGCTTAAATGCCCCGCATTGCGGATGAACTGGCTATCCTATTTAGCTGATATTTTTCTGTCAAATCAGTTATGGAAAGATGGCAAGTGCCAGTGTCTGGAATGTGTTTCATAAGACACTCGTTACAACACCTTGCTGCGAAAGTAGCTTGCAACTTAGTTTCAACATTTAATCACATCATGTAAATTACATGTTCAACTTTAGTGAACTATTTAAAGAAAATATTTACAAAGAATAGCTGACTTAAGTAGGAGCACATCTCTGAACTGCTGAGGAGAATTTGTACATCAAGTATCCTATATAGGCCTACCAATGGAATGGTTTTGTAGGACATTAAATGTACTGTTAGATCACTTGCATTGCTATCTAGCAACAATATCATATTTAAAGTTAGCAATCTAGCTAATCTGTTTTGAATTCCCACTTCCTCAGGTGTTAAATTATGTAGAATATAGCCTAGGCCAATATGCACAAAAAACATGAAGGCAATTTAATCTCTATTTTGACATTTGACATGCATTCCCGATGAAATAACTAACTTCTTTCATGTCTTACTTGGCACTGGAAAAAGTCAGTCTAGAGCTTAAGTACATTGCTTCAAAGTATAGCCATCTGATACCTATTCACTGAATGTGGGTATTATTTATAAGACTTTTTGGTTGTTGTAGGCTAATATTCTAATGTTATAGCATAATACCTCCAGGAGAGCTACTGGGTGTAGACTTTTGTTCCAGCCCCACTGTAACACGCCATATTCTCCAAATCGACTGCTCAACAGGACCTTGTCAAGCTTGTCAAGCTGACTCGGGTGTGTTTAAGCAAGGCTGGATCAAAAGCCTGCACAGATGAAGAGCTGACCACATGTTCTATACAGTAACAGTATATTTGACTAAGGCATTTTTTCATAGTGGTATCGTTATGTTATTGAGGATCATTATAGCTGGTATTGGTTTTGAAGCTAAAATTCAGAAAACATAGTTTGTGATCTAGCTAATGATTAGCCCATTGGGGTAGCCTAAACAAATGCAGATGGGCAACTCCATGCTTTAGCCATTTATAGCCACTATGCTACTACATTCATTAGGCTACAGGAGAATGCTCATTGCAAAAAAAGCGCACCTGCCTGATAATATGAGCCATGTAGGCTATAGCCTTTGGTGAAAATACTACTTTTCGCAAACATGGGCTCATTCCTGGAGGGGAATATTAGCAGGTATGTGGTGTGCGCAGACCTCCAGAATTTGTATTACATTGCATTCCAAGTGCCGTTAAAAAGGTCTTAAGTCTTAAATTCAACCTCATGGAACCTGCAGATACCTGTGTAAACTATAGGCTGATCTACTCCTACTTATTTATTCTCTGTAAATAGTTCAGTGACGTTTTTTGCATCGTACTGGCCGCCTACTTATTTTCTTTCTTGGATTACCTGCCATTTAAGGGTATACCTTCCATTGCCCTCATTTCACCTGCCATATTGTTACACATATCAAACTTATTTCAGGTCTAGACATGTACCAATGGGGTGACTGGCTTTTGCCAGTTTCACATTCACAGTTAGTCCTGTTAGACTTGTATAGATATGCATGCATTCATGTAGGCCTGCCAAATGTTAATTGCATGTAGTCTACAGTAGTATCTGGATGTTTGACCATCTCCTTTCAACTGTTTCCAGATCTGCTCCCATTACAACAAGGGCGTTGGTGAGCATGGCTCCTGCAAGTTTAAAACCAGTTGCACCAGCCTCCACCTCTGCCTGCACTTCCTCCAGGGAGACTGTAGGTTTGGTGCTGGATGTAAGAGGGCCCACACATTTGATGCCACTGCCATGAAGATCCTAAATGGCAGAGGATTCAGCGACGAGAACATCAGGATCCTCGACAAGATCTACAAGAACAAATTCATCATCATCGGTCAGGGTCACAAAGAAAAGCCAGCTGGTAAGGAAATGACAAGGTAGAATCAATGAAAATATAATTATAATATAATGTAGTAACCGTGTCTGTCCTGTGTCTAGTAGTAGTACCCTCCCCTGCTCCAGCCATAGCGCCAGTTGGGAAAGTGCGTTCTCGTCAGCCTTCGTCCTGCTCCATCAGTGAGACTGACAGGAACGAAATCTGCCTCTTCTTCATCCGCAGACACTGCAGCTTCAAAGGTAACATAAACCTAAACCTACTTTAGCAACATTTTAGTTTACAGTACTGTGTTTGAAGTGTTTACATGTGTTTCTGTGGCTGTGTTATGTCAGAGAAGTGTGTCCGTATCCACTACCACCTGCCTTACAAATGGCAGATCTTAGAGGGAGATGGAGTGACATGGAGAGACCTACCCAATGTGGAGGAGATTGAAAGGGCCTACTGTATCCCAGGAAAAGATACAAGGTACAGTTGTCATCATATCAGATCTGTTGTTTCTTTTCTTTTTTGAAATACAAACAAAATCCTATTTAATGTACTACACTCGGCTAGTGACGTGCTCAATACGGAAGTGGTCTGATGAAGCGGGTGCTAAGATACAGGATTGTTTCGCTAGCACAGATTGGAATATGTTCCGGGATTCATCTGATGGCATTGAGGAGTTTAACACATCAGTCACCGGCTTCATTAATAAGTGCATCGACGACGTCGTCCCCGCAGTGACCGTACGTACATATCCCAACCAGAAGCCATGGATTACAGGCAACATCCGCACTGAGCTAAAGACTAGAGCTGCCGCTTTCTTGGATTGGGACACTAATCAGGACGCTTAAGAAATCCCGCTACACCCTCAGACGAACCATCAAATAAGCAGTGTCAATACAGGACTAAGATCCAATCCTACTACACCTGTTCTGACGCTCGTCGGATGTGGTAGGGCTTGTAAACTATCACGGATTACAAAAGGAAACCCAACCGTGAGCTGCCCAGTGACGCGAGCCTACCAGACGAGCTAAATGCCTTCTATGCTTGCTTCGAGGGTAGCAACATTGAACCATGCATGAGAGCACCAGCTGTTCCAGACAACTGTGTGATCACATTCTCTGTAGCCAATGTAAGACCTTTAAACAGGTTAACATTCACAGACGGTTTACCAGGACGCGTACTCGGAGCATGCACTGACCAGCTGGCAAGTGTCTTCACTGACATTTTAAACCTCTCCCTGACCCAGTCTGTAATACATGCATGTTTAAAGCAGACCACCATAGTCCCTGTGCCCAAGAACGCCAAGGTAACCTGTCTAAATGACTACCGCCCCGTAACACTTAATCTGTAGCAATGAAATGCTTCGAAAGGCTGGTCATGGCTCACATCAACACCATCATCCCAGACACCCTGGACCCACTCCAATTCGCATACCGCCCCAACAGAACCACAGATGATGCAATCTCTATTGCACTCCACACTGCCCTTTCCCACCTGGACAAAAGGAACACCTACGTGAGAATGCTGTTCATTGACTACAGCTCAGCGTTCAACACCACACACACATGCATATTG
This sequence comes from Coregonus clupeaformis, assembly GCF_020615455.1. Lineage (NCBI taxonomy): Eukaryota > Metazoa > Chordata > Actinopteri > Salmoniformes > Salmonidae > Coregonus > Coregonus clupeaformis. Next base: position 4,296,022 of record NC_059202.1, read on the forward strand.
AAACCACATACACACTTTCACACTTTTTCACTCTTCACATATGCTGCTGATGCTCTGTTTATTATCTATCCTGATTTCCTAGTCACATGTAAATATTACCTCAACTACCTCGTACCCCTGCACATTGACTTGGTACCGCTACTCCTGTTATATAGTCTCGTTATTTTATTGTGACTATTTTTTTATTTTTCATACTTTTTATCTCTGCATTGTTAGGAAAGGGCTCGTAAGTATTTCACGTTAAAGTCTACACCTGTTGTGTTCGCATGTGACAAAATGTTATTTTATTTGACTGTTAGTGATAGTACAGCATTCTCTCTGTGTTGTCCCTAGTGAAGGTAGCCAGCCAGTGAACTTCCTCACCATGACATGTGGAAGGTCTCCAGTGCGTCGTCTGTCCACTGTGTCGTCCGTCACCAAACCTCCTCACTTCATCCTTACCACAGAATGGCTGTGGTACTGGGCGGATGAGCTGGGACAGTGGATAGAGTATGGCCAGGAGGTAGGTCCAATTAATACTTCTAATGCCTGTCCTTCAGAGAACAACAGAAATAATTGCACAGACAATTGTATTAACATGTTACGTCGTACTTTAGTAACTGCATTATAACTAGCAGCAGGTAGCCTAGTGGTTAGAGAAGCGGGATGTGAATCCAGCTCAGACAGGAAAATCTGGTGCGGAGTGAGCTTGCAACCGGAGGGTTGTTTGTATCATCCTAGATACCATCACCTGCCGTTGTGCCCTCACAATGCACTTACAGTGAGGGAAAAAAGTATTTGATCCCCTGCTGATTTTGTACGTTTGCCCACTGACAAAGAAATGATCAGTCTATAATTTTAATGGTAGGTTTATTTGAACAGTGAGAGACAGAATAACAACCAAAAAATCCAGAAAAACGCATGTCAAAAGTGTTATAAATTGATTTGCATTTTAATGAGGCAAATAAGTATTTGACCCCCTCTCAATCAGAAAGATTTCGGGCTCCCAGGTGTCTTTTATACAGGTAACGAGCTGAGATTAGGAGCACACTCTTAACGGGAGTGCTCCTAATCTCAGTTTGTTACCTGTATAAAAGACACCTGTCCACAGAAGCAATCAATCAATCAGATTCCAAACTCAACACCATGGCCAAGACCAAAGAGCTCTCCAAGGACGTCAGGGACAAGATTGTAGACCTACACAAGGCTGGAATGGGCTACAAGACCATCGCCAAGCAGCTTGGTGTGAAGGTGACAACAGTTGGTGCGATTATTCGCAAATGGAAGAAACACAAAATAACTGTCAATCTCCCTCAGCCTGGGGCTCCATGCAAGATCTCACCTTGTGGAGTTGCAATGATCATGAGAACGGTGAGGAATCAGCCCAGAACTACACGGGAGGATCTTGTCAATGATCTCAAGGCAGCTGGGACCATAGTCACCAAGAAAACAATTGGTAACACACTACGCCGTGAAGGACTGAAATCCTGCAGCGCCCGCAAGGTCCCCCTGCTCAAGAAAGCACATATACAGGCCCGTCTGAAGTTTGCCAATGAACATCTGAATGATTCAGAGGAGAACTGGGTGAAAGTGTTGTGGTCAGATGAGACCAAAATCGAGCTCTTTGGCATCAACTCAACTCGCCGTGTTTGGAGGAGGAGGAATGCTGCCTATGACCCCAAGAACACCATCCCCACCGTCAAACATGGAGGTGGAAACAATATTCTTTGGGGGGGGTTTTCTGCTACTGGGACAGGACAACTTCACCGCATCAAAGGGACGATGGATGGGGCCATGTACTGTCAAATCTTGGGTGAGAACCTCCTTCCCTCAGCCAGGGCATTAAAAATGGGTCGTGGATGGGTATTCCAGCATGACAATGACCCAAAACACATGGCCAAGGCAACAAAGGAGTGTCTCAAGAAGAAGCACATTAAGGTCCTGGAGTGGCCTAGCCAGTCTCCAGACCTTAATCCCATAGAAAATCTGTGGCGGGAGCTGAAGGTTCGAGTTGCCAAACGTCAGCCTCGAAACCTTAATGACTTGGAGAAGATCTGCAAAGAGGAGTGGGACAAAATCCCTCCTGAGATGTGTGCAAACCTGGTGGCCAACTACAAGAAATGTCTGACCTCTGATTGCCAACAAGGGTTTTGCCACCAAGTACTAAGTCATGTTTTGCAGAGGGGTCAAATATTTATTTCCCTCATTAAATAATAATAATAATATAATAATATGCCATTTAGCAGACGCTTTTATCCAAAGCGACTTACAGTCATGCGTGCATACATTTTTTTTTGTGTATGGGTGGTCCCGGGGATCGAACCCACTACCTTGGCGTTACAAGCGCCGTGCTCTACCAGCTGAGCTACAGAGAACCACAAAATTAAAATGCAAATCAATTTATAAAATGTTTGACATGCGTTTTTCTGGATTTTTGTTGTTGTTATTCTGTCTCTCACTGTTCAAATAAACCTACCATTAAAATTATAGACTGATCATGTCTTTGTCAGTGGGCAAACGTACAAAATCAGCAGGGGATCAAATACTTTTTTCCCTCACTGTAACCATCTATAATTGCTCCAGTGGCACTGCACTGCGGCTGACCCATTTGTTTCCAGCCCTTCGGTGTATGTGTCTGTGTGTGTGTGCTCGGGGGGGTTGGGTTGTGCATAAAGTCACATTTCTGTTCTCTGTTAAGTTAATTGATAATGAAGTAGATCTTATAATTGCATAGTAATGGAGTTGAGCAATGCTGTTATTGTAGTGATCACAGTGTTACCGTTGAATGTGTTAGGAAATGTTTTCATTGTGGGTTTATCTGAGCCTTGTTCGTATTCTATGTAGATTTATGATGGTAAGGAGAAAGTGGCCTCTGTCACCTCCCAGACCCTGGAGAATGTTTACCAAGCTGACTCGGTCAGTGAGATTCCATTTGGATCTGGACGTCACCAGTACATTCTCTATTTCAAAGGTACTGTAAACAGTTTGGGACAACTAAATAGCCTTTCAGCAGCTATTTGACATTATTGTAAAATATAATTCGTTTTCAATAACTTACCCGGTTAAATGTTTGTAAGCAAACACCCTGTAAACTGTATTTTGTCATACTAAATGCATTTAGTTATGTTCTCTATTTCAGAGATGTATCAGGAGAATATTAGATTCAAAACCAAAAGAGAGGTTCGTAGAAGACCCTGCTTTCTCTCTGGACAGGATGTGGAGGCCAAGCTGAAGAGGTACAGTAGACCTATTGTGACTGTCCATGATTATACTCTAGGCCTATGTAATGTTAATGTCCTCCCACACCTTCATTCATGTTCCTCATGTTATAACTTCTTTTAGAGCGAAATCCTTCAGTGCAATAGTATTTCATGTTTTCCTTCAAAACCTCATCAGGATATTTACTGACCGTAATACTACTAAAGATTATACAAGTGTGAGGGAAATATTGTTGTCTGAAGAGAGAGCCTTGAATTGTACATCTTGTCTCATACAATCATTCCTGTAGGTGCTGGATAGAGATATGAGGGGGAGACGGTCATGACCCCCTCCTCAGACCTTTTGGCAGAACGCCCAGAATATGTTCTATAAGTTAAGATAGGAGACAGGGCCAGTCACATGCAGGAACCAACCCTATGAACCATGCCTATGTAGCTTTTCTGTGTAAGCAGTATATAAGAGAACTAACGAGACTGCCCTGGCAGAGCTCACTTCAGACCGGTACTTTATGCATCTAAGTTTGACTGTGATCTCTCCAGCTTGCTGTTAATAAATTATTATTATTTTAAGTTTGACTTGGTGTCCCTGGTGGTAATTTCCATGACACAAGTTCACTAGTTTATCATCTAAAATGTGATCCCTTTCAAAAGGGGCAGTGATACTGAAATGTAAATGTTGTAGTTCAGGAAATCATAGAGGAAGTCCTATTGAATATCTGTCTGAATCAACCAAAAGCTTCCCTTTTGAATTTCCTGTGTTTCTGTCTCCATGGTAGTGTATCTCCAGAGAGCACCAGCTCTTCTACTGTGTCTGTACCTCCACACTGGGACAAGGGAGCACTGCCTGACTTCACATACAAGGTACTCCCAGTCATAATATGCTGATACTGTTACACACACACATACAGTCGCTAGTGAAAGTTTACACACCCCTTGCACAGTATTATTCACATTTTGGTGCCTTAAAATTTAACCTCAAAAGGGAATAAATTACTTATTTTCTTAAAACTGATCCACACAACCTACTCGACATTTCCACAGTGAAAGAAAGAAATAGCAGCCATTACAGCTGTGAATCATTTTGAATAAGATTCTACCAACTTTGCACAACTCTTAGGGCAACATTTATCCATATTTGTTGTCAAAATTGCTCAAGCTCATTACATTTGGTTGGGAGTTATTGATGGACAGCAATATTCCAAAACCTTGTCTCTGATTTTCAAGCAAATTTAAGTCAGCACTGAGACTGGACTACTCAGGAACACTCGACACCTCTTGGAAAGCCATTCTGGTATGTCTTTGGCATAAAAACTTGTGTAATTGTCCCACTGAAAAATAAAACTATCCAAGGGTTAGATTTTCAGAAGACTGAGGCAGGTTGTCCCTTTAACTTTTTACCTGGGCTTTGTTTATTTTTTATTCATTTGGAAAATGTTCTATAATTTTTCTTTCACTTTGGAAATGTGGAGTAGGTTGAGTACATCGATAGGACAAATCTAATTTAATATTTTTATTTATTTAATTTTAAAGCAGCAAATGACTGTACAAGGGGTGTGCAGACTAGCACTAAAATTTCCCTGGTTTTCTGAAATCCTGGTTGGACGATTCTGGATTTCCTGCATATTAGATTTGAGATTTTTGTCATTTAGCAGACGCTGTTATCCAGAGAGACTTACAATTAGTGAGTGCATACATTTTCATACTGGTCCCCCGTGGGAATCGAACCCACAACCCTGGCGTTGCAAGCGCCATGCTCTACCAACTGAGCTACACGGGATATTCCTTTAATAGAAGTTCCAAGAATTTTGCAACCCTATTAGGCACAGTATGCATGCATCACACACACACACACACAACACACAAAATCCAAATTATTCAACTGTTTCCTTCAGCTGGTTCCACTCTTAGGCCTGACGACAGAGTATCAAATGGTGCAGAGTCTGTTCAAACGTACCATGCGCACCAGCACCATCCACAAAATCAACAGGATCCAGAACCCTTCACTCTGGAGGGTCTTCCAGTGGTATGTACTGTATATTATGTTACTGTAGTAGTGAGACAGTTGTACGTTAGTTGTAGCTGCCCTAGCATGACACACTGATGCCATCTTTCTAAGACCTGAAATACTACCACCCCTTTTGTGGTTTTAGTTTTTATGTGGTTTAGTGGTAAAGACGATAACATTTGAGTGCAGAGTGAACATTAGGTTTTAAACTGTCCACGTATAGGAGCGCCTCATGGATGTGTTGGTTGGTGTGTTTGTGGCTAGGCAGAAGGAACAGATGAAGGCGAAGAATGGAGGGAAACCTGTGGATGAGAGACACTTGTTCCACGGCACAGAACTGTCTATCATAGATGCCATCTGTGAACAGAACTTTGACTGGAGGGTCTGTGGCGTCCATGGATCACTTTATGGCAAAGGTGAATGTTTTATACAGCTGTATCAATGACAAATATCTAATATCCACTGCTTCTGAGAAACTTTCTAAGCATGTTTTCGTTTTACTCTAACATGTGTTTACGATTATTTTCCAGGAAGCTATTTTGCCAGAGATGCCTTGTACTCTAATAGATACTCCAAGTCTCCGGTCTCTGGCAAGAAGATCATGTTTGTGGCTCTGGTGCTGGTCGGGGAGTTCACTAAGGGAAACCGGGACTACCTTCGCCCCCCTCAGAAAGGCACCAGCAAGGGCCTCTACGACAGCTGTGTCGACTCAGAAAGCGACCCAGCCATTTTTGTCGTGTTTGAGAAACAGCAGATTTACCCAGAGTTCATCATTGAGTACTCCTAGAATCCGCAGGAGTGTGTAGCGTCATGTTTTGCTGAAAACAACTAATTGTGTGCTCATGAAGTACCTTTTGGACACGTTGCAAAATGCATCCATTATTGTGGTGGGAAAACATTCTTTGAAAATCATCCTTCTGAAAAGGACAGAATATGAAAACAGTTTAGGGGTTTCTCTTTAACTGGGTGGAAAGCTACTGTTTTGGTGACTTATACCAAGGTCATAGGGTCTTTTCACATTAATTTGTACTAAATCCTACGTAGCCAGAATTGTATGATTTTATTATAATGACTGTTTTTGTTTTCTCTCAAATTGATCAGAAATACAGTGTAGACATTGTTAATGTTGTAAATGGCTATTGAAGCTGGAAACGGCAGATTTTTTATGGAATATCTACATAGGTGTACAGAGGCCCATTATCAGCAACCATCAGTCCTGTGTTCCAATGGCACGTTCTGTTTGCTAATCCAAGTTTATCATTTTAAAAGGCTAATTGATCATTAGAAAACACTTTTGCAATTATGTTAGCACAGCTGAAAACTGTTGTGCTGATTTAAAGAAGCAATAAAACTGGCCTTCTTGAGACTAGTTGAGCATCTGGAGCATCAGCAATTGTGGGTTCGATTACAGGCTCAAAATGGCCAGAAACAAAGATCTTTCTTCTGAAACTCGTCAGTCTATTCTTGTTCATCACATACTGTAGCATACTGTCAACTTGATATTTCTGTTTCCTAAGTTCTACAGTGTGCACATAATGGAATAAAACTTTATTAAGGATATGTCCCATTTTAACATTTATTTCACCATTGCATTTACTCTTTCATAGCATGTCATAATTTTACCTTTCAATCAAAAAAATATGGAATATTTCAGACATTATACTGGTTACACATCTTCTTTCCCTGATTTGATCACATTCGATGAATATATGCAACATAAAATAGCAGATCAACACTCCAAATCAACGTAAGTTACATCATCCCATGAGTAAAAAAGGTATACAATCAAGCTTAAAAAATCATACACAGTGACATCCGAGCTTTTCAACTGAAGAGGCCATTAGAAACGGTAGGAGCAGATCTCTTCTCTCAAGTCATGATCCTATGAATATTAACATCATGGAAATCGTAGCAGCATTTTATAGATGAAAGATTAGCAAATCAATGCGAGGCAAAGACTGAAGTCATCAAATTTTATTTGTCACATGCGCCGAATACAAGGTGTAAACCTTACCGTGAAACGCTTACTTACAAGCCCTTAACCAATAATGCAGTTCAAGAAATCGAATTAAGAAAATATTTACTAAAGAAAAAAGTAACACAATAAAATAACAATAACGAGGCTCTGTCCAGGCTCTGTCGTAGCCGACCGGGAGACCCATGGGGCGGTGCACAATTGGCCCAGCGTCGTCCAGGGTAGGGGAGGGAATGGCCGGCAGGGATTCCCATGGGGGGCCATTATGAAAAATAAAATGTCTGCACTCACTAACTGTAAGTCGCTCTGGATAAGAGCGTCTGCTAAAATGACAATAAAAAAATGTAAATAGTCTGAGGGGGAAAAGGTGTTGTCGTGCCCTCTTCACGACTGTCTTGGTCTGTTTGGACCATGACATAACATTGAGTCAATGCCTGAACTGTTACAATACAATATTATGATTGATTGGATGGATGATTGCGAGGATTCTTGCAAAGATTATACTCGCTTGTTTACCACAGAGCAGTTGGTAGAGACTTTGCAAATCCTTAAAGTGATAGTTCCTCCAAATTACAAAATAACATTAATTACTTTATCCAGTAAACAGTCTTTGGACAAGGTTATTGCATAGCATTTGGAGACTGGCCAGGTAAACAAAACCAAAGCATGGATCACAGTCTTACCTTGTCCATAGACAGCTTACAGGAAATCCAAAATGTTATTTTGTAATTTGGGTGAACTATCCCTTTAAAGGGGCAGCGCAGTCAAAAATGGGATTTTCCAACGATATTTCCACACTATGAGGTCGAAATAACACTGGAATTGTGAAAATGGGGCAACGTTTTTGGCCCACAGCATGATATCACAATATTTTCTGATTATTCTGACCAATGACCAGTCATCCTTTATTTGCTTCTGTATCCTCCTACTTTGAAGGGGTAAGCATGGTAGGCTCTAGAGTCTAGACGATCCTACCCGCCAATCAGGGCTGTGTATGTAAATATATTTACATTTGTATCAACACGCCCCCACACGATCAGACAGCATTTCGATGGCAAAAGGAGGCTCGGGGTAATAAATGATAAACTGTTATTTTCATGAAATAAACACACATTGTGATTTATTAGACATACAGTGATGATTTAATAGTTCACGGGCATGTTAATATCAATAGTCCAATATGAATTTATACAGAGGTCAAAGTGTGTTGTTCTATTGTAATCAGAACAGCCTTTTCCACAGTCTTCCCCTCCCCCAGCCAGAGAGGAAGAGGCGAAGCGAGAGGTTTCACTCTCGCCCAAATAAGCCCAATGCGTTTCTATGGACTTATTTTGGACCTAAACTTGTCGCCTGCCTTCCCACCTTTGGGACAACGACTCCCATTTTTAGGGCGGAGACATGAGCAACGTGATTTCGCCCAGCCTGCTTCTCTCTCTATCGCTCTCTCTTGCTAGTCCTGCAGAATCACCGTGACGCTCGATGTGCCATTGGCAGGGGCCTCAGGGGCCTTGATGAGGTGTTGACCTCTGTCCAGCACACTGCCTGTTTAAAAGGTGAGCCGCCCCTGGCTAATTGTCATTTACCATGGGAGCATAGTAATGCTGCTGCTCCTCTGTTCACTTCACATTCAGTCCAGATCTTCAGCCCAGTCCATTGGGGATCAAGACACAGGGACAGAGGATAGGCATTTTAATTTAGAATTTCTAGTTAAGAAGAGGTTAATGCTAGCCTGGTCCTAGATCTGTTTGTGCTGTCTTGCCAACTATTTAAAGGGACAACGCCAAACCGGTCTGGGACCAGGCTAGGTTAATGCTACTTTATGTTTATCCTTAAAATAAGCAGTCATTGGATGGATAATGTATCAGTTTCATAAGAGTCATAAGAGCAGATAAAGGAGAACAGAGCTTCTATTCTTCTTCTGCAGGGTGAGTCACTGGTTCTCCATCTGTCTCTCTTTTAGTGATTGTCACATAGATGCCATTCTTAGGACCGAGAGTGGTGTGAGACTTCAACTCCAGAGGAACCTGCAACATAAAAGAGCAATATATGGTTAGAGAGAGCAAGGTCACAGTATGGAGCGAGCTGTCTACATGGGAGACAAACTGAGATTCAAACAAACAAACTGCATCAACGCTGCACTGCACTTGACTTTTAAAGTCAATTTCCCTGACATTCTCAGAGATCGCATTTGCGCTAAACGCCTCAGATGTCTGCTCAAGTGTAAATTACCTTTAAACGTCAAGTGAAGTATGGTTTGATTGAATCTTGGCCTTTTTTATGAAATCAACTAAATGACCTTTAAACACTTAGGTTGAGATAAGTGCCAAAAGAAGGACCATCACAGGTTGAACCCACCTTAGTGTCTGTGCAGGCCACGATGTTGAACTTCCTGAAGACGTGCACCAGGGCCATCTTGATCTCCAGCTGGGCCAGCCTCATGCCCACACAGCTGCGGGGCCCCGCCCCAAACGGCAGGTAAACAAACGGGTGTCTGCTGGCCTTTGCCTCTGCTGTGAACCTGCATGGGAGAGAGTAGAGGACTCAGTGGTCAGTCTGGAGTACACTCTGATTACGTACTAGTCAAATACACTTGAATGTGCATTCTGTATTGTATCATTGTATTATAACTTGTGTCAATGTAAAAGCACTCCATGTTGTACAGAACATCCACAGTGGGACATAATGTGAGGCAATGACTGAGTGTAGCTGTGCTGTGTAACAATGTAACTGTGCTGGGACTTCTCTATGGTATCTCTATGGTAGACCCATAGTAATGGAACAAGAATACTGAGCTACAGTAGACTGACTGACTGTCTCCTACCTCTCAGGGATAAACTTCTCTGGCTCTGGCCAGTACTCTGGATCATAATGTAGATAGCCTGCAGGGATCTCCAGAATGGCTCCCTTCGGTAGGAACTGTCCATTGACCATGCAGTCCTCGTCTACATCCCGGGCAAATCTGAAACAAAATGGCTGCTCAGTTTCCACAATGCACATAAGGAATTGTGAACTATCGAAACATGGGGGACATGGCCATATACAGTACATAAGAGAGTTCAAAATCAAATAAAATTGTATTGGTCGCATACATAGTTTAGCAGGTGTTATAGCAGTGCAGTGAAATGTTATTTTACTATGTTACTAGTGCCTAACAATGCAAATAAAGAAAACAAATAAACAAAAAAGAAAGGCAAGGAATCAAGAACGGTGGGACGAATCCAATTAGTTTCAAAATGCAATCTATACACATGTACACCAGGGGAATTTACACAAGCTAAACACAGAATGATATGTACAGCAGTAGATATATTACAGTGAGCTATGTCAAGAATCCAGTATATAAATAAATATGCAGTGTGTATAAACAGTGTAACTAAAATACAATGTCCAGTAGTAGAAATAAAAGAATAAGCTATGTTGGGATTGGGAATCATTCTAAACATACATAATGTCAATAGTATCACTACTATTAATACTATCATACTGTATGGAAAGAAGATTTACAGAGGCTCTTACCTGAAACCAGGAGGATAGAGTCGCAGAGCCTCTGATATGACCATGTCTAGATATTTCAGATCCTGCACATTGGTGTAATCTGGTGAATCCTACAAGATAAAAAGAACACAAATGCATTTCTATAAGTTACATTGTATTTACTTTAGTACCAAACAATGCCATGGCATCAATACTGAAAGCAAACAAAGTCTACTTGCTATTAGCCACCGTTAGCGGTTTTTTTCACCATTGTCCGTGGCCTGCACTACCTACCTACCAGCCAGCTCTATTATCGGCCAGTCTGCACAGCGCATTATCGACCCAGAACATATCGGATTTTCTGCCGGAATCACTGAATCACTGGACCTTTAACACCGGATCATCGCAACTAGCTAGCTGCAACCGAATGGATGTTGTGGTTGGCTAATCAGCCTTGAGCTAGCCTCGAGTCAGGCCCATCTCCCGGCTATCTACCTCTCTGTCAACCGGACGGGACCTTCTAGTGTCGACACGGAGCCCTGCCGATCCATCACGACTGGTCTGCCGACGTAATCGTCTGTGGTTTCAACAGGCTTCCCGTTGCGACGACCACGAAGATTAATCTGTTAGCCCCGGCCCGCTAGCACACGCAATTCAACACCCATGCTTCCTGATCGCCTGTGCTGTAGCACCAATTCGAACTGCTCTCGGACTCACATTGCTGTTCACTGGACCATATGATCACTCAGCTGCACAGCTGATGCCTGCTGGACTGTTCCTTTACACGGTACCCTGTCCTGTTTTATCTGTTTAGTCTCAGCCCAAACTTTCATCGCCATTACCAGTTGTTGTCTTAGCTCTCTTGAATAACACCTGTGATTGCTTTATGCCTCTCTCCCATGTCAATATGCCTTGCCTATTGCTGTTCCAGTTAGTTCTTATTATACAATTTCACTGTAGAGCCCCAAGTCCCTCTCAAACTGCCTCAAATAGCTCCTTTGTTCCACCCCCCAAACATGCGGAGACCGGCTCAATCGGTGCCTCCAGTGATGCTATCTCTTTCATCGTTACCCAACGCTTAGGTTTACCTCCACTGTACTCATATCCTTCCATATCCTTGTATGTACATAATGCCCTGAATCTATTCTACAACGCCCGGAAATCTGCCCCTTTTATTCTCTGTACCCAACGTACTAGAAGACCAGTTCTTAAAGCCTTTAGCCGTATCCTTATTCTACTCCTCCTCTGTTCCTCTGGTGATGTAGAGGTTAACCCAGGCCCTGCAGTCCCCAGTATCACTCCTACTCCCCAGGCGCTATCATTTGTTGACTTCTGTAACCGTAAAAGCCTTGGCTTTTTGCATGTTAACATCAGAAGCCTCCTTCCTAAATTTGAGTTATTCACTGCGTTAGCACACTCCACCAACCCTGATGTTCTAGCAGTGTCTGAATCCTGGATTAGGAAGGCCACCAAAAATTCAGAAATGTCCATCCCCAACTACAACATTTTCCGTCTAGATAGAACTGCCAAAGGGGGTGGAGTTGCAGTCTACTGTAGAGAGAGCCTGCATAGCTCTATCATACTATCCAGGTCTGTGCCCAAACAGTTTGAGCTCCTACTTCTAAAAATCCACCTTTCCAGAAATAAGTCTCTCACTGTTGCCGCTTGCTACAGACCCCCTTCAGCCCCCAGCTGTGCCCTGGACACCATATGTGAATTGATTGCCCCCCATCTATCCTCAGCGTTCGTACTGCTTGGTGACCTAAACTGGGGTATGCTTAACACCCCGGCCATCCTACAATCCAAACTAGATGCCCTCAATCTCACACAAATTATCAAGGAACCTACCAGGTACAACCCTAAATCCGTAAACATGGGCACCCTCATAGATATCATCCTGACTAACTTACCCTCTAAATACACCTCCACTGTCTTCAACCAGGATCTCAGCGATCACTGCCTTATTGCCTGCGTCCGTAACGGGACCGCGGTCAAACGACCACCCCTCATCACTATCAAACGCTCCCTAAAACACTTTAGCGAGCAGGCCTTCCTAATTGACCTGGCCCAGGTATCCTGGATGGATATCGATCTCATTCCGTCACTAGAGGATGCCTGGTTGTTCTTTAAAAGTGCTTTCCTCTCAATCTTAAATAAGCATACCCTATTAAAAAAATTCAGAACTAAGAACAGATATAGCCCCTGGTTCTCCTCAGACTTGACTGCCCTTGACCAGCACAAAAACATCCTGTGGCGTACTGCATTAGCATCAAATAGCCCCCGCGATATGCAGCTTTTCAGGGAAGTTAGGAACCAATATACACAAGCAGTTAGGAAAGCAAAGGCTAGCTTTTTCAAACAGAAATATGCATCCTGTAGCACTAACTCCAAAAAGTTTTGGGACACTGGAGAATAAGAATAAGAGCACCTCCTCCCAGCTGTCCACTGCACTGAGGCTAGGAAACACTATCACCACCGATAAATCTACAATAATTGAGAATTTCAACAAGCATTTTGCTACGGCTGGCCATGCTTTCCACCTGGCTACCACTACCCCGGCCACCAGCTCTGCACCCTCCGCTGCAACTTGCCCATGCCCCCCCCCCCCCCCTGCTTGTCCTTCACACAAATTCAGACAGCTGATGTTATGAAAGAGCTGCAAAATCTGGACCCCTACAAATCATCTGGGCTAGACAATCTGGACCCTTTCTTTCTAAAATTAGCAGCCGAAATTGTCGCAACCCCTATTATTAGCCTGTTCAACCTCTCTTTCGTAACGTCTGAGATCCCCAGAGATTGGAAAGCTGCCGCGGTCATCCCCCTCTTCAAAGGGGGTGATACTCTAGATCCAAACTGTTACAGACCTATATCCATCCTGCCCTGCCTTTCGAAAGTTTTTGAAAGCCAAGTTAACAAACAGATCACCGACCATTTCGAATCCCACCGTACCTTCTCCGCTATGCAATCCGGTTTCCGAGCTGGTCATGGGTGCACTTCAGCCACGCTCAAGGTCCTAAACGATATTATAACCGCGATCGATAATAGACAGTACTGTGCAGCCGTCTTCATCGACGTGGCCAAGGCTTTCGACTCTGTCAACTACCGCATTCTTATTGGCAGACTAAATAGCCTTGGTTTCTCAAATGACTGCCTCACCTGTTTCACCAACTACTTCTCAGATAGAGTTCAATGTGTCAAATCGGAGGGCCTGTTGTCTGGACCTATGACAGTCTTTATGGGGGTGACACAGGGTTCAATTCTCAGGCCGACTCTTTTCTCTGTGTATATGAATGATGTCGCTCTTGCTGCTGGTGACTCTCAGATCCACCTCTACGCAGACGACACCATTATGTATACATCTGGCCCTTCATTGGACACTGTGTTAACAAACCTCCAAACGAGCTTCAATACATTACAACACTCCTTCCGTAGCCTCCAACTGCTCTTAAACACTAGTAAAACTAAATGTATGCTCTTCAATCGAACGCTACTTGCACCGTCCACCCGACTAGAATCACTACTCTCGGCGGGTCTGACCTAGAGTATGTGGACAACTACAAATACCTAGGTGTCTGGTTAGACTGTAAACTCTCCTTCCAGACTCACATTAAGCATCTCCAATCCAAAGTTAAATCTAGAATCGGCTTCCTATTTCGCAACAAAGCCTCCTTCACTCATGCTGCCAAACATGCCCTCGTTAAACTGACTATCCTACCGATCCTTGACTTTGGCGATGTCATTTACAAAATAGCCTCCAACACTCTACTCAGCAAATTGGATGTAGTCTATCACAGTGCCATCCGTTTTGTCACCAAAGCCCCATATACTACCCACCATTGTGACCTGTACGCTCTTGTTGGCTGGTCCTTACTACATATTCGTCGCCAAACCCACTGGCTCCAGGTCATCTATAAATCACTGCTAGGCAAATCCCCGCCTTATCTTAGCTCATTGGTCACCATAGCAACACCCACCCGTAGTATGCGCTCCAGCAGGTATATCTCACTGGTCATCCCCAAAGCCAACACCTCCTTTGGCCGCCATTCCTTCCAGTTCTCTGCTGCCAATGACTGGAACGAACTGCAAAAATATCTGAAGCTAGAGACTTATCTCCCTCACTATCTTTAAGCATCAGTTGTCAGAGCACCTTACCGATCACTGCACCTGTACACAGTCCATCTGAAATTAGCCCACCCAACTACCTCATCCCTATATTGTTATTTATTTTGCTCAATTGCACCCCAGTATCTCTATTTGCACATCATTTCTTGCACATCTATCATTCCAGTGTTAATACTAAATTGTAATTATTTTGCACAATGGCCTATGTATTGCCTTACCTCCATCACTTGTTACATTTGCACACTCCTGAGTGGCGCAGTGGTCTAAGGCACTGCATCGCAGTGCTAACTGTGCCTCTAGAGATCCTGGTTCGCGACCGGGAGACTCATGGGCGGCGCACAATTGGCCCAGCGTCGTCCAGGGTAGGGGAGGGAATGGCCGGCAGGGATGTAGCTCAGTTGATAGAGCATGGCGTTTGCAACGCCAGGGTTGTGGGTTCGATTCCCACGGGGGGCCAGTATAAAAATATATATTTAAAAAAATATGTATTCACTAACTGTAAGTCGCTCTGGATAAGAGCGTCTGCTAAATGACTTAAATGTAAATGCACACACTGTATATATATTTTCTGTTGTATTTTTGACTTTATGTTTTGTTTACCCCATATGTAACTCTGTGTTGTTGTTTTCTATCGCACTGCTTTGCTTTATCTTGGCCAGGTCGCAGTTGTAAATGAGAACTTGTTCTCAACTGGCATACCTGGTTAAATAAAGGTTAAATAAAAAATAAAAAATAAATAATGAAGAAAAGGAGCAAAGTGCAATTTAAACTGGTGCCAGCAGATGGCAGCAAAACATCATGCTATTCAGGTTATGGCTATGAGGTTATTTGGAGAGCATGGCTAAGAATTGAAGAGTTTGGCATTGGCTGCACCAAACAAATCACAAAGAAGAACTACATCAACAACTAGAGCATGAGTGTATGGATGATGAGAGTGACTGAGTGGACATTAATCCTGTCTAACACTGTTAAACACTGACTATAGTGGAACCAGTGTTCGCCCCATCGCCCCATCTATAGAGGAACCAGTGTTCGCCCCATCGCCCCATCTATAGAGGAACCAGTGTTCGCCCCATCGCCCCATCTATAGAGGAACCAGTGTTCGCCCCATCGCCCCATCTATAGAGGAACCAGTGTTCGCCCCATCGCCCCATCTATAGAGGAACCAGTGTTCGCCCCATCGCCCCATCTATAGAGGAACCAGTGTTCGCCCCATCGCCCCATCTATAGTGGAACCAGTGTTCGCCCCATCGCCCCATCTATAGTGGAACCAGTGTTCGCCCCATCGCCCCATCTATAGAGGAACCAGTGTTCGCCCCCATCGCCCCATCTATAGTGGAACCAGTGTTCGCCCCATCGCCCCATCTATAGTGGAACCAGTGTTCGCCCCATCGCCCCATCTATAGAGGAACCAGTGTTCGCCCCATCGCCCCATCTATAGTGGAACCAGTGTTCGCCCCATCGCCCCATCTATAGAGGAACCAGTGTTCGCCCCATCGCCCCATCTATAGAGGAACCAGTGTTCGCCCCATCGCCCCATCTATAGTGGAACCAGTGTTCGCCCCATCGCCCCATCTATAGTGGAACCAGTGTTCGCCCCATCGCCCCATCTATAGAGGAACCAGTGTTCGCCCCATCGCCCCATCTATAGTGGAACCAGTGTTCGCCCCATCGCCCCATCTATAGTGGAACCAGTGTTCGCCCCATCGCCCCATCTATAGAGGAACCAGTGTTCGCCCCATCGCCCCATCTATAGTGGAACCAGTGTTCGCCCCATCGCCCCATCTATAGTGGAACCAGTGTTCGCCCCATCGCCCCATCTATAGAGGAACCAGTGTTCGCCCCATCGCCCCATCTATAGAGGAACCAGTGTTCGCCCCATCGCCCCATCTATAGTGGAACCAGTGTTCGCCCCATCGCCCCATCTATAGAGGAACCAGTGTTCGCCCCATCGCCCCATCTATAGAGGAACCAGTGTTCGCCCCATCGCCCCATCTATAGTGGAACCAGTGAACGACCCATCTGTCCCTAAAACCATGCTGTTGTGCTCAGACGTGTGTGTGTGCATGTCTGTGTGCTGCCTGTGTTCGCACATGCGTGCAGACAGACAGACAGACAGACAGACATACACAGAGAGAGAGAGAGAGAGAGAGAGAGAGAGAGAGAGAGAGAGAGAGAGAGAGAGAGAGAGAGTTTGTGTCTGAGGGCCAGTGGAGAGCCTGTGAAGACGGCTCCATTGTCTAGCCTTGCTGTCACTTCTCATTGGGCACCACACAGTTCCCAAGGGAAATGACATGTCCCTAATGAGCACTAAGAGTTAACGCAGCTCTCTGCTCCACTGATAAAGCCTAGCAGCCAGTAGGTAGCCGCTATCCACCAGACCTGTTTTGTAAGATGGCCTTCTTACCACAAGAGAGGGAGAGAAAGAGAGAGAGAGAGACAGAGAGTCATGTAGAGAGAGGGAGGAAAACAGCGAGAGGTGTGAGAGAGAAAGAGAGGGGGAGAGAGGGAGAAACAGAAAAAGAGAAAGAGACCTTAAGTACAGAAAGACAGTGAGTTTTAGTGAGGTCCGGAGGGGCAGTACCCTTCCAAGACATTTTAAGAAAGTTCAAGTTCATTTACTGTATTTATATACAATTTAAAAACTGTAAAATGCTACTTGGAGAAGATCAAAAACAAGAAAAAATTACCCCAGCCATTATCACACTGGTTGCTGTAACTTCATTCACAAGTCAATTTTAAAAGCTAAGTTCCTGCAATTCTACACATTTTGCCATGACTTATGCCATGTTAATATGATATCTGAGTGAGAGTGACTAACAACATCAATGGATACCCTGCGTGCCCGGTCAAGTTTAGATAACTGGCTAGACTAACTACACTCATTTGTTAATCTAAAACATTTTATCTGACATGAATGTCAGTGAGCTACATATAACAAGAGGAAAACTAATGATCCACAAGCAAGTTTAGAAATTGCACCTTATGTATTCTACTATTCTAACTCTCAACAGTAAGTTGAGACACTGACTGAATTCAAAAAAATAAATAAAAAATTATAATTCTCAAAGAAATTACTGAGGTCCTGACCTTCGTGTGCTAATATGTAGCTACACCCCTGTGTGTCTGTAGGCCTATGTACCACAACACTGCTTTCTGAGTCTCTCTCAGACAAACCTCTCCCAACCTCTCTCAACCAGACTGTGGATGAAATATGTATCATGCAGCAACCATGTTCTTTCTGCCTGCAGTGCTGTGTAGCTAATCATTATTAAAGAGATTCTCCGGTAACTTTGATACTTTTTAGCCAGTAGTTCTGAAAGTAGCGCGCACAAGCCAGAAATTGTCCCCTAAAATTGCGTACTACGTCACGTTATGTGCAGATATGTGCACCACGTCATAGCTCTCTCTCTTTCGTTCTGCTGTGGGTGCATCATGTGCATCTTGCTAGCTGTCACTCATATGGCGAGGGGCTGAAGCTCATTGTAGTCCCGTGTAGCTCAGTTGGTAGAGCATGGCGCTTGCAACGCCAAGGTTGTGGGTTCGATTCCCATGGGGGGCCAGTATGGGACAAAAAATGTATGCACTAACTTTAAGTCGCTCTGGATAAGAGTGTCTGCTAAATGACTAAAAATGTTTTTTTGTTTTTTTTATGTTTGAAATCAAATTGCTAGGGGGCTGGCCCACGTGGAGGGAAATGTAGGGGAAATGGCACAGCACAGCTTCGAGTAAATAGGGATTTTGTGGGTAATTGAGGTAAAACAGCAATTCTGCTCATAGATTATGCATATATGAACTACACATTGACACATCCAGCCCAAAGCGGGAGGTTTAAAAAATACACTGCTCCAAAAAATAAAGGGAACACTTAAACAACACAATGTAACTCCAAGTCAATCACACTTCTGTGAAATCAAACTGTCCACTTAGGAAGCAACACTGATTGACAATACATTTCACATGCTGTTGTGCAAATGGAATAGACAACAGGTGGAAATTATAGGCAATTAGTAAGACACCCCCAATAAAGGACTGGTTTTGCAGTTGGTGACCACAGACCACTTCTCAGTTCCTATGCTTCCTGGCTGATGTTTTGGTCACTTTTGAATGCTGGCGGTGCTTTCACTCTAGTGGTAGCATGAGACGGAGTCTACAACCCACACAAGTGGCTCAGGTAGTGCAGCTCATCGAGGATGGCACATCAATGCGAGCTGTGGCAAGAAGGTTTGCTGTGTCTGTCAGCGTAGTGTCCAGAGCATGGAGGCGCTACCAGGAGACAGGCCAGTACATCAGGAGACGTGGAGGAGGCCGTAGGAGGGCAACAACCCAGCAGCAGGACCGCTACCTCCGCCTTTGTGAAAGGAGGAGCAGGAGGAGCACTGCCAGAGCCCTGCAAAATGACCTCCAGCAGGCCACAAATGTGCATGTGTCTGCTCAAACGGTCAGAAACAGACTCCATGAGGGTGGTATGAGGGCCCAACGTCCACAGGTGGGGGTTGTGCTTACAGCCCAACACCGTGCAGGACGTTTGGCATTTGCCAGAGAACACAAAGATTGGCAAATTCGCCACTGGCGCCCTGTGCTCTTCACAGATGAAAGCAGGTTCACACTGAGCACATGTGACAGACGTGACAGAGTCTGGAGACGCAGTGGAGAACGTTCTGCTGCCTGCAACATCCTCCAGCATGACCGGTTTGGCGGTGGGTCAGTCATGGTGTGGGGTGGCATTTCTTTGCGGGGCCGCACAGCCCTCCATGTGCTCCCCAGAGGTAGCCTGACTGCCATTAGGTACCGAGATGAGATCCTCAGACCCCTTGTGAGACCATATGCTGGTGCGGTTGGCCCTGGGTTCCTCCTAATGCAAGACAATGCTAGACCTCATGTGGCTGGAGTGTGTCAGCAGTTCCTGCAAGAGGAAGGCATTGATGCTATGGACCGCCCGTTCCCCAGACCTGAATCCAATTGAGAACATCTGGGACATCATGTCTCGCTCCATCCACCAACGCCACGTTGCACCACAGACTGTCCAGGAGTTGGCGGATGCTTTAGTCCAGGTCTGGGAGGAGATCCCTCAGGAGACCATCCGCCACCTCATCAGGAGCATGCCCAGGCGTCGTAGGGAGGTCATACAGGCACGTGGAGGCCACACACACTACTGAGCCTCATTTTGACTTGTTTTAAGGACATTACATCAAAGTTGGATCAGCCTGTAGTGTGGTTTTCCACTTTAATTTTGAGGGTGACTCCAAATCCAGACCTCCATGGGTTGATACATTTGATTTCCATTGATAATATTTGTGTGATTTTGTTGTCAGCACATTGAACTATGTAAAGAAAAAAGTATTTAATAAGATTATTTCATTCATTCAGATCTAGGATGTGTTGTTTAAGTGTTCCCTTTATTTTTTTTAGCAGTGTACTTACACTACATGCCCAAAAGTATGTGAACACTTGCTCGTCAAACATTCCAAAATCATGCTGCGGGGACTTGCTTCTATTCAACCACAAGAGCATTAGTGAGGTCAGGCACTGATGTTGGGTGATTAGGCCTGGTTCGCAGTCGGCATTCCCAAAGGTGTTCGATTTGGTTGAGGTCAGGGCTCTGTGCAGGCCAGTCAAGTTCTTCCACACCGATCTCGACAAACCATTTCTGTATGGACCTCGCTTTGTGCACGGGGGCATTGTCATGCTGAAAGAGGAAAAGGCCTTCCCCAAACTGTTGCCACAATGTTGGAAGCACAGAATCGTCTAGAATGTCATTGTATGCTGTAGCATTAAGATTTCCCTTCACTGGAACTAAGGGGCCTAGCCCGAACCATGAAAAACAGCCCCAGACCATTATTCCTCCTCCACCAAACTTTACAGTTGGCACTTTATATTGGGGCAGGTAGCGTTCTCCTTGCATCCGCCAAACCCAGATTTGTCCGTCAGACTGCCAGATGGTGATTCATCACTCCAGAGAACACATTTCCACTGCTCCAGAGTTCAATGGCAGCGAGCTTTACACCACTCCAGCCAATGCTTGGCATTGCGAATGGTGATCTTAGGCTTGTGTGCGGCTGCTCGGCCATGGAAACCCGTTTCATGAAGCTCCCAACGAACAGTTATTGTGCTGACGTTGCTTCCAGAGGCAGTTTGGAACTCGGTAGTGAGTGTTGCAACCGAGGACAGAAGCTATGCGCTTCAGCACTAGGCGGTCCCGTTCTGTGAGCTTGTGTGGCCTACCACTTCGCAGCTGAGCCGTTGTTGCTCCTAGATGTTTCCACTTCACAATAACAGCACTAACAGTTGACCGGGGGAGTTCTAGCAGGGCAGAAATTTGACGAACTGACTTGTTAGAAAGGTGGCATCCTACGACGGTGCCACGTTGAAAGTCACTGAGTTCTTCAGTAAGGCCATTCTGCTGCCAATGTTTGTCTATGGAGATTGAATGGCTGTGTGCTCGATTTTATACACATGTCAGCAACGGGTGTGACTGAAATAGCTGAATCCACTAATTTGAAGGGGTGTCCACATACTTTTATATATATAGTTTAGTAGTCGCCAAAGTTCCAGAGCGTGTCTTTAATGCTTGGTTTACTGAAAGGCCAGGGGAGAGGGAGGGGGAGCGTTTGTGGAGTTGAGAGTTAGTTGGAGCATTTGTATTCCCACAACAAGATTTTGTAATTATGCAGATTCAATGACAATAACTTATCCGAATCCTGCGGGGCGGATTAACAAAGCTGACTCAACAAGTTGATCGGGAACACATTGGCCCCTGTGTGTGTGTGTGTGGTTTGGTTTTGTTTTACTATCCTTGTGGGGACCATAAGGGTGCATCATACATCCTGGTTCTGCACCACGGGGCTTGACACAGGGCATAGTGGTGGTAGGTGCATCAGATATGTTTAGCATGTCTCAGCTCTTTAGCCATCAAATTAACGTAGAGAAAACATACTCCCTTGCAGTGAGGGCTGGCACAGCAACATCTTCACAAGGTGAGGAAGTGTACTAGGGTCATATTCATTAGTGTACACCGTTAAAGCATTTGTTATTGGTCAAGTTCATGTTTTCTCCCTGTTTCAGCCTGTTTTCTTCCATTTGGTGCCTAATGAATACGACCTACGTATCAGACACATGGAAGATGCTGATGAGCAGTGTTCTATAACAAAGGGTTAGGGTTGACTGATCTGACCTTTCTCCTTACAGGGATCACAGACAGAGAGAGAGGGAGATACATATATTTTATTTAACCTTTATTTAACTAGGCAAGTCAGTTAAGAACAAATTCTTATTTACAATGACGGTCTACCAAAAGGCCTCCTGCGGGGGCTGGGATTTAAAATAAAAATATAGAACAAAACACACATTATGACGAGAGAGAGAGAGAGAGAGAGAGAGAGAGAGAGAGAGAGAGAGAGAGAGAGAGAGAGAGAGAGAGAGAGAGAGAGAGAGAGAGAGAGAGAGAGAGAGAGAGAGAGAGAGAGAGAGAGAGAGAGAGAGAGAGAGAGAGAGAGAGAGAGAGAGAGAGAGAGAGAGAGAGAGAGAGAGAGAGAGAGAGAGAGAGAGAGAGAGAGAGAGAGAGAGAGAGAGAGAGAGAGAGAGAGAGAGAGAGAGAGAGAGAGAGAGAGAGAGAGAGAGAGAGAGAGAGAGAGAGAGAGAGAGAGAGAGAGAGAGAGAGAGAGAGAGAGAGAGAGAGAGAGAGAGAGAGAGAGAGAGAGAGAGAGAGAGAGAGAGAGAGAGAGAGAGAGAGAGAGAGAGAGAGAGAGAGAGAGAGAGAGAGAGAGAGAGAGAGAGAGAGAGAGAGGAAGGGAGATGGATGGATTGAGAGACAACAGACAATGACAGACAGACACAGGGGAGGAGGCATCTGGAGCCAGGGTTGCGTTCCCAGGCAGGCAGAATATATACAGAATATTTCCGGTCTGATAAGTGTGGTGTGCTAGGCCCTGTGTGGAATCATAGCCCCCCCCCCCCCCACAAAAAAAATAAACACAGCACAGCATGAGGCCAGACAGGAATGACAGAGGGAGCTGGAGCGGCACTAAGCGGCTAATGGATGGAGGGACTGGGTGGCGAAGAGAAGAACCCCTCTCTGTCTGTTGCCTGGCCTGGGGACATCCAGAGGGCACAGGGGCCCTTGAGTGTGTGCTGAACCACCCCCAGACCTCCTCTTAAGACCTCCTTAAGCACCTGAGTTCCTGAGTTGGTTTGATGTCTGAATGACTGCACGTGGTACATTGAAAACAATGGCAGAGCTCTTCCAATGACAACGACAACTTTCCAGTTTCCAGTCAACCTGAGCTCACTTCAGAACCTTTCAGACCTTCTTTTGAGGCCCTCTGAGGCCCTTCCAGACCCCATCAGAGGGCCAGCTCTTCCTATAGGACACAGATCAGTGTTATAAAGGGCAGAGCAGCAGCAGTGGGGCCAAGGTCATGATAGGAGCCCACGCCGTTCCATAAAGCCTGCTGTTTGATCTACCTCTCACACCTCAGCAGCAGGAGACCTATCCAACTATCGAGCTTATGACTAGCTAAAGGCAGCCTTCTGCCAAGGCACACATTTGCACCAAAATTGATTCAAATGTAGATTAAAAAAGCTGTTCTTGGCACCATACAGGGGGTGTCAAATCCTAGTAAATCCCATCAGGTTCTAGTGTAAAAGACATCAAAACAATGCAGCCCAAAGGAAAGAGAGATTTGACAGATATGCTGAAAATAGAAAGAATCTCAATTTGGCATATCTGTCTAAAGAGGGATAGCCTAACTCTGACTATGCAGGTATTGAGATCCACCCATTTATGTAACAGAAGCCAGTTGAACAGTGTCCCTCGACTGGCATCTCTGACAATCACACAGTTACTACAACATCCACTAAAACACGGATGAAGTCATGATGGCCTGTTGGGGAGGTACTTCCCTAAGACCAGCCTTCAACATCTGAGTATTTCATGCAAAGCACTTCAAACACAGAACAAGCCGAAGGTACATGAGTAAGTAACCATTTACCGCATTTCACTGAAATTCTAAATTCATTGAAGATGAAAAGTCCCGCTATGTTCAAAGCATCAAAGGAATCCCCCTGAAAACACAGAGGAACCTTCCACTGTAACTTCACCAGACACATTTCAAAGCCCCTCAGAGTCTAATATTCACCTCTTCTCTGCTGCAAAATTAGATTCATTTCTGCAGTCTGAAAGTGAGACTCCAAAGTAGTCAGCCTTCAAAGTGCCTGTGTGCTTATTTCTGTTTCTCTCCCCCTCTTCATTACAGGGGCCTATTTGGAGGAGAAAAACAAGTCATTACTGTGTTGAATATGGGTGCTGTAACCCTCCCTTTCATGCCTAGTTTGCCTCAGTGGCTCTAGCTTTCATGTCCTGTGGCCTACTACCACACATTGTGGTTGCACACCAAATGGCATCATATTCCCTATATAGTGCCTACTGTTAACCAGTAGTAGTGCACTATATAGGGAATAGGGTGTTATTTGAGACGTAACCTCTGTGTCTGGCCCTGCCGCCCAGTCGTTCCGGTTTATTTACATTCTATTGCCCCCATTTGAATGCCAGGGTCTGGAGAGGCACTGAGACATAGGTGTGTTGGACACGCACACACATAGACACACACACCAACACACACACACCAACACACACACACACACCAACACACACACACCAACACACACACACACCAACACACACAAACACACACCAACACACACAAACACACACAAACACACACCAACACACACAGCCTCATCGAGGCCCCATTATCTCCGCTGTATCCTGCAGGCGGGGTTGCCCCGGCAATGGTTACTTATGGTTATTGATAGTGATAAAGGAGTATATGTTCAAACAAGAGATGTGGCTTTGGGGGATTGTTAATACACAAATGCAATGACTGTCGGTTTGCATTGTCTTCTAATAGCCGGGAACAAAGAGAGAGGAAGAGGAGAGAGAGAGAGATAGGGGAGAGAGAGAGAGAGAGAGAGAGAGAATTAACATAACTATTATATCACAACTGGTTAATCCTAATATTCTCCATCAATCTAAAGACCAATAAATATGTGATTAGATTTGAAAGAACATAAACCTAAACACAACAATAATATATGCCATTTAGCAGACGCTTTTATTCAAAGTAAATTACAGTCATGCGTGCATAGATATTTACGTATGGGTGGTCCCGGGAATTGAACCCACTACCCTGGCGTTATAAGCACAATGCTCTACCAACTGAGCTACAAAGCACCACAATGACAGCATGAGACGGTGAAATGAGAAACAAAACACTTCAGCCCGTTTTTCAATTTTACTTGGGGTAGTCGTGGCACTCGCCAAATTGTTAATTAGTTTGACTAATTTCCGAAAGTGTTGGAAGGAAATTGATTGTGTACTTATCACCTGGAGAGAGAGAGAGAGAGAGAGAGAGAGAGAGAGAGAGAGAGAGAGAGAGAGAGAGAGAGAGAGAGAGAGAGAGAGGGAGAGAGGGAGAGAGGGAGAGAGGGAGAGAGGGAGAGGGAGAGAGGGGAGAGAGAGAGAGAGAGAGAGAGAGAGAGAGAGAGAGAGAGAGAGAGAGAGAGAGAGAGAGAGAGAGAGAGAGAGGGAGAGAGAGAGAGAGAGAGAGAGAGAGAGAGGGAGAGAGAGAGAGGGAGAGGGAGAGAGGGAGAGAGAGAGAGAGAGAGAGAGAGAGGGAGAGGAGAGAGAGAGAGAGAGAGAGAGAGGGAGAGGGAGAGAGGGAGAGAGAGAGAGAGAGAGAGAGAGAGAGAGAGAGAGAGAGAGAGAGAGAGAGAGAGGGAGAGAGGGAGAGAGGGAGAGAGAGAGGGAGAGAGAGAGAGAGAGAGAGAGAGAGAGAGAGAGAGGGAGAGGGAGAGAGGGAGAGAGAGAGAGAGAGAGAGAGAGAGAGAGAGAGAGGGAGAGGGAGAGAGAGAGAGACCAAGACCAAGACCAATCCATCTCAACCCAAAGCTATGTTGACACCAAAGAAATAGAATTAACTAGAACGAACCAAGCCCTTCAGACCACAGGGGTACACTCAATTTTCCGCTGGTCCACCCATCACAGAACATAGACATAAATGGGAATTCCCTTTCTAGTAATTCTATTTCTATGATAATGCTCCACTCCTCTGACCATCCCTATTATGGGTCTGTGAACTCCCAGCTTCTCTAATGGGTCTATTTCACTCATCACCCAGCACTACTCAACCTCCTCTCTCTGCCTCTGATGGAGTCAACAACCACACAGCAGTCCAATGTTTGACTGGATTGATCAGAACGGCCCCTGGGTCCATTCTCTACATGGAAGGAGATAGATAGATGATATAGATAGAGGTTGTAATGGCAGGTTACAGGCCACACTCATAGTAATAATACAGTAGCATGCTTTTACAAAGGAGAGCTTGGATTTCAGTGTCTATTATGCTTACAGTACAGCAATGCACACACTATTGCTTACTGCTATGAAATACATCCCAGTATACTATATTCCATCCCAAAGTTTCATAGAAAATATATTCTGTTGTATATTGTAAAGAACTGTTTGGAAGAATAAGCAACTGTAATGCTTCCATTGCCTTGAGAGGCACCCCAGGGAAGGCAGACTGAACCTCTGTATGATCCACTGCTCACAGAATGGCATAACAGTGTCAGATCTCTCTCCCTCATTACACAAGCTGAAGTGAGGACAGAGAGAGAGAGAAAAAGAAAGAAAGAGAGAGAGAGGGAGCGAGAGATAGAGAGAGAGAGTACCCCATTGCCACAGTTGTAGAGCGTGCTCGTTGTGTTTCGCTATCCCGTCGGGAAAGAGGGGTATTTAACGATGGCGGCCTCGTGACAGCTGTTGACATTCAGCACACATCAGTCAGAGAGAGAGAGCAGCAATGACGGAGTTACTAAAAACATTCTGTTTATGGCAATTTAACACTGGCATATTACAAGCCTTCTTATCCCACAAGCCCTTGCTTTGTTATGGGGCCCTCCTGAAGACAGCAGCATTTTGATGTCTCTGCCTGTTTCTCTCAATCACCCCAGAGCAGTGGATCGTTTCGTTTTCTAGAACAACTCCAGTTCTTCCTGATATCTTAACGTTACTGTTTTTGCTTATTGTATGTGCCGTAACTGTTACGCTGCAATTCCGCTTTTAGCTGCCAATGTATAAAGTAATACAACTATAATACTGACTATACTAACTATATACTGTATACACCCAGTAATAAACAAGGGAACGCTTTTCCAAATCCCTTTACATGGATGCTAAACCCTTCCCCATCCTCCATCACATACTGTAACTATGCAGCAGGCCACATTTCAAAAACATATATTCAGACAACTCTTAGACAGGACAGAAATATGTTATCAATGGTTGTTTACTCAATGTATCACGGGGATTCAGGGAGATTGTTGCCCTACCCTGTGCAAAGCCGTCAGGGGGAGATGCTTTGAGATGCTTTGGGCATGAATTATTCAATAGAGATTCAATAGAGATGACCCTATGGGCTGGACTGAAATTTCACTGGGACGGGGCCTGACGTCAGTACTGAGACCTGTGGATGGCCCCCGTAAAACACACACACACACTGTAAGAGCCAGGAGCCTGTAGGATGACTGACTGGCTGTGGAAGGGAAAGATATTAAGCCCCAGCCTTTCTCAAGGATCAGCCTGAGCTCTCAATCCACCCTCTTTCCGGGGGGATGTGCCTCTCCCTCTCTTTCTCTCGCTGTTGTCTTTTCCCGGTGACGTGACAGGCATTCCTGATCAGCTTTTTATGGTGACGAAACGTAACTGCAGGGACAGTCCTGTCGCACACAGACACACACACACACACACACACACACACACAGACACACACCATCTTCAATCCTCTATATCTATACTGGTCACTCCCATGTGAGATTACCACCTGCATCTTCACACACAACAAGCCCTCCTTCACCTTCAATCAACACTGTGTGCAACAAGCATTCAACACAAGGTGATTCAGAAATCTGAAGGTTCAGATTTCTATCAGTGTTTCATTTGACCTTGCTCCCTCTTTCACACTGATTCTCCCTCTCCATCTCTCGTTCTTTCTCCACCCCCACTTTCCCTTTACCTATTTCCTTGCTCGAAATATAAATCCCTCTTTCTCTCTCTCCATCTACCCCCCTTCTCATGCTCTCTCAACCCCCCATCTTCTTTCATGCCTCTCTCCCTTCAGTCCCTCTGTCTCTACCAGTGCGAGGTCAGGTTTCAGGGTCAAGGAGTCTTGGTGACGGAGATGAGAGGCTCTATGCTGTCCTACTCAAAGCCCTCTCTCGCTCCTTCTCCATACCTCTGTCCCTCCTGACTCTCACCCACCTCTCCTCACGTAATCAAGAGGACAGTGGCTTTTCAGGATCATCTGAACAATGACCCACGGGGAGGGAAGGAGGGAGGGATGTTAAGGAGGGAGAGAGGGAAGGAAGGAGAGATGTTAAGGAGGGAGAGAGGGAAGGAAGGAGAGATGTTAAGGAGGGAGAGAGGGAGGGATGTTAAGGAGGGAGAGAGGGAAGGAAGGAGGGAGGGAGGGAGAGAAGGAAGGAGAGATGTTAAGGAGGGAGAGAGGGAAGGAAGGAGGGAGGGAGGGAGAGAAGGAAGGAGGGATGTTAAGGAGGGAGAGAGGGAAGGAAGGAGGGAGGGAGGGAGAGAAGGAAGGACAGATGTTAAGGAGGGAGAGAGGGAAAGAAGGAAGGAAGGAGGGAGGGAGGGAGGGAGAGAAGGAAGGAGAGAGGGAAGGAAGGAAGGAAGGAAGGAAGGAAGGAAGGAAGGAAGGAAGGAAGGAAGGAAGGAAGGAAGGAAGGAAGGAAGGAAGGAAGGAAGGAAGGAAGGGAGGGAGGGAGGGAGAGAAGGAAGGAGAGATGTTAAGGAGGGAGAGAGGGAAGGAAGGAAGGAGGGAGGGAGAGAAGGAAGGAGGCGCATTCTGCTCTACAGCTCTACACACAGCCCGGTCCTCATTTCATCCAGTCTGTTGAAAAGAAAAAGAGAATAGAAAACCTGTGTAGAGCAGTGGATGATAGGAGAGATCAGAAATACCAGGGCAGCTGCTGCCTTATTGAAAGTGACTGGTAAAAGTAGAGATCAAGGGATCAGCCCCAAAATATAATGCTGTAGCCTGGATTCACAGACCTTGGAACAGAACAGGAGCATGGACTAAATGTGAAACTTGCCATAAAACATGACCTCTGAGGAGTTTCAGACTGTTGTTTCTTCAGCACAGTTGGTGGTATTTGGATTAACTCTGCCAAAGGGGAACATATTATCAGTATACTGTAGTTCACAGGCACTGTAAGACCCCTGACTGTGTTAGCAATAGTACTAATGATTTCACATCCGGAAAGCGATACATTTATGTGGGAGCAGCATTGGAATCGCAAACAGATCAAATTGGATCACTGCTGCTTTGATTGCCCCAGCGTTTTTCTCATAGCCTTGTGATGAGCATGTGTAAATATCGGGTTATATCATTTATGAGGGATGACAATTTTATTTTTGAGCGCACCTAAAGAAATAGATAGAATTTCTCTGAATGAGTTTCTCTGTAGTCGGGCTGGATACATATGATTAACATCACCAATAAATTAAAACGCGGAAATAAGATGAACGACATAAGTAGGGGTTATAGAAGGGCTGCCCAACCCTCTCCCTGGAGATCTACCGTCCTGTGGGTTTTCAGTCCAACCCTAATTTAACACACCTGATTCTACTTATTAGCTGCTCAACAAGACCTTAACTAGCTGAATCAGATATGCTAAATTAGGGTTGGACTGAAAACCTACAGGACAGTAGATCTCCAGGAAGAGGGTTGGACAGCCCTGGGTTATAGGAACCATATGATGCTGTGTTTTTCATGTAGTTCAGAAAGCCTTGGGAACTCTGAGGTTAATGGAAGAAAACAGGCTGAAATGAGGAGGGACTACCTAGAACTTGTCCAATAAGAAACGCTTGTTTTTGTTTTCCGTTGCAAAGATGTCCACCAATGAATACAACCCTACTCTGTGGATTGGACCAGCCAGCTGCTGAAGGTGTGCTGTGTGTGCAGGATCATTGGCAACTATCTCTGTCTCCATATGTCTGTCTGTCTCTCTATGTCTCTCTCACTTTTTCTCTCTCTCTGTCTCTCTGTCTCTTTCTTGTGGTCTCTCTCCCTGCTCGTTATGAAGAATAAACTCAAAAAAATCGGACTATAGCCTATGTCTGAGAAATGCACAATAGAGTTTGTGCCAAATGAGTTCAGATTTCAGCATGAGTGATATTTTGACCTTTGACATGAGCTGTGGGCAGAGGTTCAGAGGAAGCCCAAAGCCTCCTGCTCCCCCTGCTTCCCCTGCCAGGCCTGGCATCGGGCCATAGGATTACAGCAGCACTCACTGCTTTATTGCAGGCAGCCCTTACCTCTGCAACATCTATAGAGACTAGCTCCAGACCAAAATAACTTATAACCTTTTATCTGAAACTTAAACTATAGATGACAAGCTCCATATTGTACCACTACAGTAAACACTGAACCCTGTACCCTCTTTCTCCTCCTCTATCTCCACACTGAACCCTGTCTCTCTCTTTCTCCTCCTCTATCTCCACACTGAACCCTGTACCCTCTCTCTCTCTTTCTCCTCCTCTATCTCCACACTGAACCCTGTACCCTCTCTTTGCACAGTCAATCCCTTCTCCTCCCTGAAGCCTTCTGCCAACAGACAGACAGTGTGGGAGCAGCGTAACACAGCAGGGGCAGCCCAGGCTGAAACATGTCATTTAAGATGTCTCTCCCCTTTTTCCGTCTTGTGTCATAACACCTTCTGCATGAGTCATTAAGGGCCTTGCTTTGCTTCAATTCATTTTGTTATGATGAGAATGGCAAATTAATGGACCCCCTGAGGACGTCGACACAGCGTTAGAGAGAAAGCGAGAGAGAGTGAGAGAGAGAGGAGAGAGGAGAGAGGAGAGAGAAACATTCATTAGCTGGTCAACACAGCTGGAATGCTAAACCATCCATCTCAACCCAAAGCTATGTTAACACCAAAGAGATATAATTAACTAGAATGAACCAAGCCCATCAGCGGTAGACAGAGAGAGAGAGAGAGAGAGAGAGAGAGAGAGAGAGAGAGAGAGAGAGAGAGAGAGAGAGAGAGAGAGAGAGAGAGAGAGAGAGAGAGAGAGAGAGAGAGAGAGAGAGAGACAGAGAGAGAGAGAGAGAGAGAAAGAGAGAAAGAAAGAAAGAAAGAAAGAAAGAATGGCCAGGCACGAGAGAGGCAAAATATGTGCAGTCAGCGACACATTTGCATGTTTGGCTGCTCTAACCTGAGTGGCACAGTCAGAAGAAACCACACGGGGATGGCTCTTCTCAGAAAGAGAGCTAGATGAGATGATTGCGTCACCGCCGGTTAGCTTTCATAGAACACAGCGTGTCTCTACTGGAGGCTAGCCTATTGTAGCCCGCCTGCTGCCAACTCCTACAGCCACACACTAAACATGCATGAGATGTATCATGGCTAACAGCTTAATCCACAGAATGTGCTTGTGAATGAGAATAACAATTACAATCAACTACTGAAAAATAATTACAATCGATGGAACGTCAAAGTTTTGGCAATGACTTCAGATTAGACCAGGACAGGCTGCAGATTACTTGAAGGAATGAAATAGTGTGGCTGTTTCAATGTGTGTGGCTCTGCAATACCATGTATCTGAGATGACTGACTGACATTGAAAAAGCTTTCAGGAGTGAACAAGCCTGTATGGTGAACAGTAGGTGAACAAAACACAGTCAGTCTCTTTCACAGTACTGAAAGAAAGGTAGTGGGTTGAGGTAGCTGTGACGAGCTCTGAAGCACTGCAGGAGCAGAGAGAAAGAGCTGACCATCACACTGCAGTCAGCAGCCAGATGTCTGATAAAATGAGCACCCATCTAGAACCTTCTTTGGGTTCTTTGCCTGTCCTCAAAGGAGAACACATTGAAGAACCCTTTTTGGTTGCAGGTAGAACCCTTTTGGTTCCAGGCACCCTATTCCCTTTCTACAGAGGGTTCTACATGGAACCCAAAAGGGTTCTACCTGGAACCAAAAAGGGTTATCCTATGGGGACAACTGAATAACCCTATTTTATGTACACAGGTATTGCTGTGTGTATCCAATCAATTTCCCTGTGTCAAACAATTAAAAATTCACCCGCTGTTGAAATCACCAACCAGCTATGCATAAAGCTCGCTAGCACTCTACAGGGATCTGTTTAAGAATGTCATACATAACATTAAATCAAATCAAATCAAATTTTATTGGTCACATGCGCCGAATACAACAGGTGCAGACATTACAGTGAAATGCTTACTTACAGCCCTTAACCAACAGTATATTTATTTTTAAAAATAAAACAACAACAAAAAAAGTGTTGAGAAAAAAAGAGCAGAAGTAAAATAAAATAACAGTAGGGAGGCTATATATACAGGGGGGTACCGGTGCAGAGTCAATGTGCGGGGGCACCGGCTAGTTGAGATAGTTGAAGTAATATGTACATGTGGGTAGAGTTAAAGTGACTATGCATAAATAATTAACAGAGTAGCAGCAGCGTAAAAAGGATGGGGTGGGGGGGCAGTGCAAATAGTCCGGGTAGCCATGATTAGCTGTTCAGGAGTCTTATGGCTTGGGGGTAGAAGCTGTTGAGAAGTCTTTTGGACCTAGACTTGGCACTTCGGTACCGCTTGCCATGCGGTAGCAGGGAGAACAGTCTATGACTAGGGTGGCTGGAGTCTTTGACAATTTTGAGGGCCTTCCTCTGACACCGCCTGGTATAGAGGTCCTGGAAGGCAGGAAGCTTGGCCCCAGTGATGTACTGGGCCGTACGCACTACCCTCTGTAGTGCCTTGCGGTCGGAGGCCAAGCAGTTGCCATACCAGGCGGTGATGCAACCAGTCAGGATGCTCTCGATGGTGCAGCTGTATAATTTTTTGAGGATCTGAGGACCCATGCCAAATCTTTTTCAGTCTCCTGAGGGGGGAATAGGCTTTGTCGTGCCCTCTTCACGACTGTCTTGGTGTGTTTGGACCATGATAGTTCGTTGGTGATGTGGACACCAAGGAACTTGAAGCTCTCAACCTGTTCCACTACAGCCCCGTCGATGAGAATGGGGGTGTGCTCAGTCCTCTTTTTTTTCCTGTTGTCCACAATCATCTCCTTTGTCTTGGTCACGTTGAGGGAGAGGTTGTTGTCCTGGCACCACACGGCCAGGTCTCTGACCTCCTCCCTATAGGCTGTCTCATCGTTGTCGGTGATCAGGCCTACCACTGTTGTGTCGTCGGCAAACTTAATGATGGTGTTGGAGTCGTGCCTGGCCATGCAGTCATGGGTGAACAGAGAGTACAGGAGGGGCCTGAGCACGCACCCTGAGGGGCCCCCGTGTTGAGGATCAGTGTGGCAGATGTGTTGTTACCTACCCTTACCACCTGGGGCGGCCCGTCAGGAAGTCCAGGATCCAGTTGCAGAGGGAGGTGTTTAGTCCCAGGATCCTTAGCTTAGTGATGAGCTTAGAGGGCACTATGGTGTTGAATGCTGAGCTGTAGTCAATGAATAGCATTCTCACGTAGGTGTTCCTCTTGTCCAGGTGGGAAAGGGCAGTGTGGAGTGCAATAGAGATTGCATCATCTGTGGATCTGTTGGGGCGGTATGCAAATTGGAGTGGGTCTAGGGTTTCTGGGATAATGCTGTTGATGTGAGCCATGACCAGCCTTTCAAAGCACTTCATGGCTACAGACGTCAGTGCTACGGGTCGGTAGTCATTTAGGCAGGTTATCTTAGAGTCCTTGGGCACGGGGACTATGGTGGTCTGCTTGAAACATGTTGGTATTACAGACTCAGTCAGGGACATGTTGAAAATGTCAGTGAAGACACTTGCCAGTTGGCAGCACATGCTCGGAGTACACGTCCTGGTAATCCGTCTGGCCCTGCGGCCTTGTGAATGTTGACCTGCTTAAAAGTCTTACTCACATCGGCTACGGAGAGCGTGATCACATAGTCATCCGGAACAGCTGGTGCTCTCATGCATGCTTCAGTGTTGCTTGCCTCGAAGCGAGCATATAAGTGGTTTAGCTCGTCTGGTAGGCTTGTGTCACTGGGCAGCTCGCGGCTGTGCTTCCCTTTGTAGTCTGTAATAGTTTTCAAGCCCTGCCACATCCGACGAGCGTCAGAGCCAGTGTAGTACGATTCAATCTTAGCCCTGTATTGACTCTTTGCCTGTTTGATGGTTCGTCGGAGGGCATAGCGGGATTTCTTATAAGCGTCCGGGTTAGAGTCCCGTTCCTTGAAAGCGGCAGCTCTACCCTTTAGCTCAGTGCGGATGTTTCCTGTAATCCATGGCTTCTGGTTGGGGTATGTACGTACGGTCACTGTGGGGACGACATCATCGATGCACTTATTGATGAGGCCAGTGACTGATGTGGTGTACTCCTCAATGCTGTCTGAAGAATCCCGGAACATGTTCCAGTCTGTGCTAGCAAAACAGTCCTGTAGCTTAGCATCTGCGTCATCTGACCACTTTTTTATTAACCGAAGTCACTGGTGCTTCCTGCTTTAGTTTTTGCTTATAAGCAGGAATCAGGAGGATAGAGTTATGGTCAGATTTGCCAAATGGAGGGCGAGGGAGAGCTTTGTATGCGTCTCTGTGTGTGGAGTAAAGGTGGTCTAGAGTTTTTTTCCTCTGGTTGCACATTTAACATGCTGGTAGAAATTAGGTAGAACGGATTTAAGTTTCCCTGCATTAAAGTCCCCGGCCACTAGGAGCGCTGCATCTGGATGAGCGTTTTCCTGTTGATTTATGGCCTTGTACAACTCATTCAGTGCAATCTTAATGCCAGCATTGGTTTGTGGTGGTAAATAGACAGCTATGAAAAATATAGATGAAAACTCTCTTGGTAAATAGTGTGGTCTACAGCTTATCATAAGATACTCTACCTCAGGCGAGCAAAACCTCGAGACTTCCTTAGTATTTGATTTTGTGCACCAGCTGTTGTTTACAAATATACACAGACCGCCACCCCTTGTCTTACCGGAGTCAGCCGTTCTATCCTGCCGATGTAGCGTATAGCCCGCTAGCTGTATGTTATCATTGTCGTCGTTCAGCCACGACTCGGTGAAACATAGGATATTACAGTTTTTAATGTCCCGTTGGTAGGATAACCGTAATCTTAGGTCATCCAATTTGTTATCCAATGATTGAAGATTGGCTAATAGGATTGATGGAAGAGGCAGTTTACTCACTCGCCGTCGGATCCTTACAAGGCACCCCGATCTACGTCCACGATATCTCTGTCTCTTCCTCACGCGAATGACGGGGATTTGGGCCTTGTCGGGTGTCTGTATGATATCCTTCGCAGCCGCCTCATTGAAGAAAAAATCTTCGTCCAATACGAGGTGAGTAATCGCTGTCCTAATATCCAGAAGCTCTTTTTGGTTAGTCCTTCATTTTTTGTAAGATTTTCTGAAAACCTACTACTGATATTTTCCATCGACACTCCTTAGAAAGGTTCAGGACAGAGTCATATTTTGAAGCAGATGGGTTAAGTCTAGAGGACTTTCAAAATGCTGCAACGCAGAGTAGTGTTGACAACAGTTATCAGTGGTGCAGCCGATCATTAAAACTACCACGAGGACAAATTCACTTGTTGCGGTGCCTTGTAACAACATCTAATGTTACATGCCTCAAAGGCTGCTCGGTAGTCTACTATTCACAACAACCAATAACAGTGCTCTATTTCAGAGAGAAATATACTGTATATCACATCAGACTGACTAACACCAAGATGATAAAAAAAGAACTTAAAACAGTGAGGAAGTAAGCACTGTTATATTTGCACTGATGCATTTTGATCAGGAAGTAAATCACCAGAAGCAGAACGGGCAGAGTTAGTTGGTTTACACTGAGAGCTCTCTTTGTAGACACGTCTTCCCTTGTGAGTTGAAGGATTAAGCATTAAAGAGCAGAGAGCAGCGTATCGGCACAGTGCGGAATGAGGGAAGATGAGATGAAAGAGTGAAAGAGTGTCTGACTCCAGACGCTGCAGTCAAAGAGATCTCCTCCTCTGTGTGCGTTTGATCCTGTCTTCCGGTCTGCTGCCTGCTCCACTCTGCTCTGTTCTCCGCTGTTCTGGCCTTGGTCAGGGTATTAAGATGCAGAAGGAGACAGGAGACGGGGAAGTGGAGGATCTAACAAGGTCATGGCGGCGTCCCAAATGGCACCCTATTCTCTATATAGTGCACTACTTTGACCACGGCCCTATGGACCCTAGGGCATAGGGTGCCATTTTGGACGCACACATGGGCTTGTAAAAGCCTCCACTCCACGTCTAACTGTTTATGTGTTCCCTATTAGAGCTGCATTAGCGCTGCAGAGTTGATCATGGCTGTGACAGCAGAAGGGGTGGTTATTTAATGGAGCACTTTGTTAAGGCCGGAAGACACAGACACAGCAGCCGCAGCCACAGCCACTGCAGCTTCTTGCGAGACTCATAGACTGAAGAGATGCAGAGTGAAATGAAACAACCAACTGGCGATCATTGATGCCCCATGAGGTGAGATCTTTTATGGAGTCCCAGACTGAGGGTGATTGACCGTCATCTTGAACTTCTTCCATTTTCTAATAATTGCGCCAACAGTTGTTACCTTCTCACCAAGCTGCTTGCCTATTGTTCTGTAGCCCATCCCAGCCTTGTGCAGGTCTACAATTTTATCCCTGATGTCCTTACACAGCTCTCTGGTCTTGGCCATTGTGGAGAGGTTAGAGTCTGTTTGATTGAGTGTGTGGACAGGTGTCTTTTATACAGGTAACGAGTTCAAACAGGTGCAGTTAATACAGGTAATGAGTGGAGAACAGGAGGGCTTCTTAAAGAAAAACTAACAGGTCTGTGAGAGCTGGAATTCTTACTGCTTGGTAGGTGATCAAATACTTATGTCATGCAATAAAATGCAAATTAATTACTTAAAAATCATACAATGTGATTTTCTGGATTTTTGTTTTAGATTCCGTCTCTCACAGTTGAAGTGTACCTATGATAAAAATTACAGACCTCTACATGCTTTGTAAGTAGGAAAACCTGCAAAATCGGCAGTGTATCAAATACTTGTTCTCCCCACTGTACATATGAGATGAGTAGTGCAAGATATGTACAGTTGAAGTCGGAAGTTTACATACACCTTAGCCAAATACATTTCAACTCAGTTTTTCACAATTCCTGACATTTAATCCTAGTAAAGATTCCCTGTTTTAGGTCAGTCAGGATCACCACTTTATTTTAAGAATGTGAAATGTCAGAATAATAGTAGAGAGAATGATTTATTTCAGCTTTTATTTCTTTCATCACATTCCCAGTGGGTCAGAAGTTTACATACACTAAATTAGTATTTGGTAGCATTGCCTTTAAATTGTTTAACTTGGGTCAAACGTTTCGGGTAGCCTTCCACAAGCTTCCCACAATAAGTTGGGTGAATTTTGGCCCATTCCTCCTGACAGAGCTGGTGTAACCGAGTCAGGTTTGTAGGCCTCCTTGCTCGCACACGCTTTTTTAGTTCTGCCCACACATTTTCTGTAGGATTGAGGTCAGGGCTTTGTGATGGCCACTCCAATACTTTGACTTTGTTGTCCTTAAGCCATTTTGCCACAACTTTGGAACTATGCTTGGGGTCATTGTCCATTTGGAAGACCCATTTGCGACCAAGCTTTAACCTCCTGACTGATGTCTTGAGATGTTGCTTCAATATATCCACATAATTATCATTCCTGCCATCTATTTTGTGAAGTGCACCAGTCCCTCCTGCAGCAAAGCACCCCCACAGCATGATGCTGCCACCCCCGTGCTTCACAGTTGGGATGGTGTTCTTCGGCTTGCAAGCAACCCCCTTTTTCCTCCAAACATAACTATGGTCATTATGGCCAAACAGTTCTATTTTTGTTTCATCAGACCAGAGGACATTTCTCCAAAAAGTATGATCTTTGTCCCCATGTGCAGTTGCAAACCGTAGTCTGGCTTTTTTATGGTGGTTTTGGAGCAGTGGCTTCTTCCTTGCTGAGCGGCCTTTCAGGTTATGTCGATATAGATACTTTTGTACCTGTTTCCTCCAGCATCTTCACAAGGTCCTTTGCTGTTGTTCTGGAATTGATTTGCACTTTTCGCACCAAAGTGCGTTCATCTCTAGGAGACAGAACGCATCTCCTTCCTGAGCGGTATGACGGCTGCCTGGTCCCATGGTGTTTTTACTTGCGTACTATTGTTTGTACAGATGAATGTGGTACCTTCAGGTGTTTGGAAATTGCTCCCAATTATGAACCAGACTTGTGGAGGTCTACAAAAAAATGTCTGAGGTCTTGGCTGATTTCTTTGGATTTTCCCATGATGTCAAGCAAAGAGGCACTGAGTTTGAAGGTAGGCCTTGAAATACATCCACAGGTACACCTCCAATTGACTCAAATGATGTCAATTAGCCTACCAGAAGCTTCTAAAGCCATGACATCATTTTCTGGAATTGTCCAAGCTGTTTAAAGGCACAGTACTCTTAGTGTATGTCAACTTCTGACCCACTGGAATTGTGATACAGTGAATTATAAGTGAAATAATCTGTCTGTAAACAATTGTTGGAAAAATTACTTGTGTCATGTACAAAGTAGATGTCCTAACCGACTTACCAAAACTATAGTTTGTTAACAAGACATTTGTGGAGTGGTTGAAAAATGAGTTTTAATGACTCCAACCTAAGTGTATGTAAACTTCTGACTTCAACTGCAAACATTATTAAAGTGACTAGTGTTCCATTTCTTAAAGTGGCCAGTGATTTCAATAGGCAGCTGCAGCCTCTAATGTGCTAGTGATGGCTATTTAACAGTCTGATGGCCTTGAGATAGAAGCTGTTTTTCATTCTCTCGGTCCCAGCTTTCATGCACCTGTACTGACCTCGCCTTCTGGATGATAGCGGGGTGAACAGGCAGTGGCTTGGGTGGTTGATGTTCTTGATGATCTTTTTGGCCTTCCTGTGACATCTGGTTCTGTAGGTGTCTTGGAGGGCGGATAGTTTGCCCTCGGTAATGCGTTCGGCAGACCGCACCACCCTCTGGAGAACCCTGCAGTTGCGGGCGGTGCAGTTGCCGTACCAGGCGGTGATACAGCCTGACAGGATGCTCTCAATTGTGCATCTGTAAAAGTTTGTGAGGGTTTTAGATACCAAGACAAATTATTTCTTCAGCCTCCTGAGATTGAAGGCTCTGTTGCGCCTTCTTCACCACACTGTCTGCGTGGGTGGACCATTTCAGTTTGTCAGTGATGTGTACGCCAAGGAACTAGGAGCTTTCTACCTTCTCCACTGCGGTCCAGTCGATGTGGATAGGGGGGTGCACCCTCTTCTGTTTCCTGAAGTCCACAATCATCTCCTTTGTTTTGTTGACGTTGAGTGAGAGGTTATTTTCCTGGGACCACACTCCCAGAGCCCTCACCTCCTCCCCGTAGGCGGTCTCATCATTTTTGGTAATAAAGCCTACTACTGTTGTGTCGTCTGCAAACTTGATGATTGAGTTGGAGGCGTGCTTGGCCACGCAGTCATGGGTGAACAGGGAGTACAGGAGGGGGCTGAGCACGCACCCTTGTGGGGCCCCAGTGTTGAGGATCAGCGAAGTGGAGATGTTGTTTCCTACCTTCACCAACTGGGGCGGCCCGTCAGGAAGTCCAGGACCCAGTTGCACAGGGCGGGGTTCAGACCCAGGGCCTCGAGCTTAATGATGAGCTTGGAGGGTACTATGGTGTTGAAGGCTGAGCTATAGTCAATGAACAGCATTCTTACATAGGTATTCCTCTTGTCCAGATGGGATAGGGCAGTGTGCAGTGTGATGGCGATTGCATCATCTGTGGATCTATTGGGGCGGTAAGCAAATTGAAGTGGGTCTAGGGTGACAGGTAAGGTAGAGGTGATATGATCCTTGACTAGTCTCTCAAAGCACTTCATGATGACAGAGGTGAGTGCTATGGGGCGATAGTCATTTAGTTCAGTTACCTTTGCTTTCTTGGGTACAGGAACAATGGTGGCCATCTTGAAGCATGTGGGAACAGCAGACTGGGAAAGTCAGAGATTGAATATGTCCGTAAACACACCAGCCAGCTGGTCTGCGCATGCTCTGAGGACGCGGCTAGGGATGCCGTCTGGGCCGGCAGACTTGTGAGGGTTAACAAGCTTAAATGTCTTACTCACGTCGGCCACAGAGAAGGAGAGGCCACAGTCCTTGGTAGTGGGCCTCATCGGTGGCACTGTGTTATCTTCAAAGCGGGCGAAGAAGGTATTTAGCTTGTCTGGAAGCGAGACGTCGGTGTCGGCGACGTGGCTGGTTTTCCTTTTGTAGTCCGTGATTGTCTGTAGACCCTGCCACATACGTCTCGTGTCTGAGCCGTTGAATTGCGACTCCACTTTGTCTCTATACTGATGTTTTGCCAGTTGAATTGCCTTGCGGAGTGAGTAGCTACACTGTTTGTATTCTGCCATATTCCCAGTCACCTTGCCATGGTTAAATGCAGTGGTTCGCGCTTTCAGTTTTGCGCGAATGCTGCCATTTATCCACGGTTTCTGGTTAGGGTAGGTTTTAATAGTCACAGTGGGCACAACATCACCTATACTCTTCCTGATAAACTCAGTCACCGTTTCAGTGTATTTGTCTAAATTATTTTCGCAAGCTACCCGTAACATATCCCAGTCCACGTGATCAAAACAATCTTTAAGTGTGGATTCTGATTGGTCAGACCAGCGTTGAATAGTCCTTAGCACGGGTACTTCCTGTTTGAGTTTCTGCCTATAGGAAGGGAGGTGCAAAATGGAGTTGTGGTCAGATTTGCCGAAAGGAGGGTGGGGGAGGGCCTTACACCCATCACGGAAATTAGAAAAGCAATGGTCGAGGATTTTAGCAGCGCGAGTACAACAGTCGATATGTTGATAGAACTTTGGCGGCCTAGTCCTCAAACTTGCTATGCAGCCTCAGGATATGTGGTTTCCAGTTTGCATAAAGTCCAGTGAAGATGTTTGAGGGCCGTCGTGGTATCGGCCTGAGGGGGGATATACACGGCCGTGACATCTGGCTAGACCGATTTCGACAGAATATCCCCAGAGAGCCATGTTTCCGTGAAACAAAGTATGTTACGGGCCTTGATGTCTCTCTGGAAAGAAATCCTTGTCCGGAGCTCGTCGACCTTAACCAGAGACTAAACATTAGCGAGTAGTATACTTGGAAGCGGTGGGTGGTGTGCGCGCCTCCTAAGTCAAACCAGCAGGCCGATCCGAGTGCCTCTCCTCCGCCGGCGATGTTTTGGGTCAGCCGCTGGAATCAGTTATATTGCCCTGGGGAAAGAAAACAAAGGATCTGCTTCGGGATCTGGTCGTAATGCTGGTGAGTTACCGCCGCTATGATATCCAATAGTTTTTCCCAGCTGTATGTAATGATACAAAACACTCTCTGAGCTAATAATGTAAAAATTATACATACAAAAAAAAAAAATACAGCAAAGTTTCCTAAGAGCTAGTCACGAGGCCGCCATCCTCGTCGGCGCCAGGTACACACTACAACAAAATGGTGTTTAAATACTGAGAGCTTTATGTCCCTACCAGCCTAGTGTGTCGCACTCACAAATGCTTCACAATGTATTTCTTTGTAGGCTATAGCCTTGAAATAATAGAAATAATATAGCCTAAATAACTCATTAGGCTCCCTGTCTGGCTCCTGACCTACTGTATTTAGAGTGTTTATATGCTGTTTAATATGATATGTAGCCTATTTGAAATTATGAGCACTTCTTGCATTCACATTTTCATGTTAATTATAATACTTTTCATTCAAATCATATGGTTTTGTGTCAATACTTCAAATCCAAATGGTAGGTCCAGGTAGTCACAGAAATAGATGGGTGTTGGTTAAATTGTGATTTTTTTTCTCTGTGAGTGCAGAGCAGTTGGATAGGACATGGAGCGCCGGAGCGGTACGCAAGCACCGCTCCATGAGCGATGAGCGTACTCACATACTCTGGTGTGCACCCCTGTTGTGCTGCAACCCCCCAGCTTCATCTGCCAGACAAAGATTGGTTTTCATCCAAAATGAATGCAGCAAAATCTTGGCTGTTGTCTGTGTTCTTTATCTCACAATAGAGTGGCAGCGCACGTCAAACTGCATGCTGTTGTGACCCAGGAGAAACAGATTGAAAATCCTCAATCTGAAAAATGCCAACCCACCCATCCCTCTATGCCCCCCCATCCAATCCAGTCTCTCTCATTTATTTTTGTTCCAGCCAGGGCCGATCACTGTCTGTCTTTCACACTCATCACCTCGGCTGGCCTGCAGCGTGGCAGACTGGCACTGCAGCAGAGATGGCCTTCTTACAATTGAGGTGGAGTTTATATAGAACTGGGTCTCTCGGTCATTCACATTCCTTTACTTTAATAAAATATTTCAGTTGTTGTGTTTATTACATTTGTTTTATTTGATGACTTTATTATTTCATTCCAAGTCATCATCTCATCTCTATAGAGCTGCTGCCTATGCTGTCTGACAAAATCACTATTTTAGTAGATCTTCAATGTAAATAAGGCATACTTTTATGACTGCTGAATACAAACTATCAATCATTATGTATTTTCAGGAAGAGATACCTTGCAAAGCAACTGCTCTATCCTTCTCGATTGCGCATTCTTCTGTCTCTTCTTTCTCTCTGTATCTGCCCCACACTAACCTAACCTAGCCTAGCAGGCGTAAAAGAAACACACAGACCGGACAAGTAGGCACGCAATGGATTATGGTCATTGTAGTTCATTACCACGTTTTCTGCGCTAAACTATGTACACTGAACAAAAATATAAACGCAACATGTAAAGTGTTGGTCCCATGTTTCATGAGCTGAAATAAAAGATCCCATGAATTTTCCATATGCACAAAAAGCTTATTTCTCTCAAATTGGTTTACTGTACATCCCTGTTAGTGAGCATTTCTCCTTTGCCAAGATAATGGCATTTCAAGAAGCTTATTAAACAGCAGGATCATTACACAGGTGCACCTTGTGCTGGGGACAGAAATGTGCAGTTTTTTCATGCATCTCAATGCCACAGATGTCTCTAGTTTTGAGGGAGTGTGCAATTGGCATGCTGACTGCAGGAATGTCTACCAGAGCTGTTGCCAGAGAATTTGGCAGTACGTCCAACCGGCCTTACAACCGCAGACCCAGCCCAGGACCTCCACATCCGTCTTCTTCACCTGCGGGATCGTCTGAGATCAGCCACCCGGACAGCTGATGAAACTGTGGGTTTGCACAACCGAAGAATTTCTACACAAACTGTCAGAAACCGTCTCAGGGAAGCTCATCTGCGTGCTCGTCATCCTCACCAGGGTCTTGACCTGACTGCAGTTCGGCGTCGTAACCAACTTCAGTGGGCAAATCCTCACCTTCGATGGCCACTGGCACGCTGGAGAAGTATGCTCTTAACGGATGAATCCCGGTTTCAACTATAC
Source organism: Coregonus clupeaformis (assembly GCF_020615455.1). Lineage (NCBI taxonomy): Eukaryota > Metazoa > Chordata > Actinopteri > Salmoniformes > Salmonidae > Coregonus > Coregonus clupeaformis. The sequence goes on from NC_059202.1 coordinate 4,339,293, forward strand.
CGGGCAGATGGCGGCGTGTATGGCGTCCTGTGGGCGAGTGGTTTGCTGATGTCAACGTTGTGAACAGTGTCCCATGGTGGCGGTGGGGTTATGGTATGGACAGGCATGAGCTACGGACAATGAACACAATTGGATTTTATCGATGGCAATTTGAATCCACAGAGATACCGTGACGAGATCCTGATGCCAATTGTCGTGCCATTCATCCGCCGCCATCACCTCATGTTTCAGCATGATAATGCACGGCCCCATGTCGCAAGGATCTGTACACAATTCCTGGAAACTGAAAATGTCCCAGTTCTTCCATGGCCTGCATAGTCACCAGACATGTCACCCATTGATCATGTTTGGGATGCTCTGGATCGACGTGTACGACAGCGTGTTCCAGTTCCCGCCAATATCCAGTAACTTCGCACAGCCATTGAAGAGGATTGGGACAATATTCCACAGGCCACAATCAACAGCCTGATCAACTCTATGCGAAGGAGATGTGTCGCGCTGCATGAGGCAAATTGTGTTCACACGAGACTGACTGGTTTTCTGATCCATGCCCCTACCAACACATGTATATCTGTATTCCCAGTCATGTGAAATCCATAGATTAGGGCCTAATCAGTGTGGTTCCATTTACATAATCTGGTTTGGATCTTAGTAGTATCAATAGTCCATCATGGCACACATACTGTAAGGACAAATGAAGGAGATTGTGAACGTAAGGTGCATACAGTTAAGCCAGAACCCCATACTCACATATCTGGTGAAGAAGTCATCCACCTCAGCCTGTAGTTTGCTCTGACACTCTGGGTGTAGAGCCAGGAGGTAGCAGGTGAAGGCCAAGGTGTTGCTACTGGTCTCGTACCCTGCCAGGAAGAACACAAACGCTTGACCCACTATCTCATCCTCCGACATCATCCTCTTCTGGGTCTGGACCGAGCGCCTGTTGGGCGACTCGTGGCTGCCGACGCCGCCATTTTCTTGCTCCTCGGAGTGGTGTGTGTGGGCCAGTTCATCGGCATGGTTCACCACATCAAAGTGTTCAAGAGACACACATTCCTTGGTGCTGCGTGTGTCCAGCATCAGCTGCAGGAAGTCTCGCCGGCGCTACACACACACACACACACAAACACAATTATTGATGTGTTGTTTATAGATTTTTTTTATTGATGGGTTGTTTATTGATGGGCTGTTTATAGATCTTTTTTGACAGGTCATCATTGTAAATAAGATTTTGATCTAAACTGATTTACCTGTATAAATAAAGGTAAAATAAACATGAGAACACACATTCAAAGATCAAGAAGAGAGAAGAGAAGGGAGAGATAACAAGAGTCCTTCATAATTGCAAATCCATTCCCATCTTTTATAAAGGAGCAGAAGATTTTACAGAATAGGAAAGTTCAGAAACATACTGTACCTCTTCAACAGGCTGCTCATCTCTCTGTCTGATGATCTTCTGGATGCAGTTGATGAAGAAGTTGTTCATCTCATCCCTCCTCTTGTTGGGGAGGACCCGGGCCAGAGGAGCCAGGAATGGGAAAGCAACTGTACACAGCAAGAGAAGAAGAAATACAATACTGTCTGTGTCAGTCCACTTACGGCAGCAGCTAGGGAATGCAATATATGTTCATTGGACATGCCCCTTGTAATATAGACTGTATATAGAGTCCAATATTGTGAGAAATTGTGTGTATTATTATGTTTAAAACATAATTTATAATTTTTTTGTAGTAGTATAGTTGTTTTCTAGACAGTATTTCTAAGCCTATGATGAGTTAGTTGCAATAAGGCAGGGCTCCACAGTACTCACTGAAGACGAACATGATGGGTCTGAAGAAGGAGAAAGAGAAGAACTTCTGGGCGTGGTGAACAAACGGGTCATTTGGGTCCTTCTGAGAGTCCACCTGGGTGCCAAAGGCCACGCTAGCTATGACGTCCATGGTGAAACAGCCAAAACACCTGAGGAGAGAGTACCAACCCAGTCAACACAATACGGTACAGTGGGGAAAAAAAGTATTTAGTCAGCCACCAATTGTGCAAGTTCTCCCACTTAAAAGATGAGAGAGGCCTGTAATTTTCATCATAGGTACACGTCAACTATGACAGACAAAATGAGAAAAGAAAATCCAGAAAATCACATTGTAGGATTTTTTATGAATTTATTTGCAAATTATGGTGGAAAATAAGTATTTGGTCAATAACAAAAGTTTCTCAATACTTTGTTATATACCCTTTGTTGGCAATGACACAGGTCAAACGTTTTCTGTAAGTCTTCACAAGGTTTTCACACACTGTTGCTGGTATTTTGGCCCATTCCTCCATGCAGATCTCCTCTAGAGCAGTGATGTTTTGGGGCTGTCGCTGGGCAACACGGACTTTCAACTCCCTCCAAAGATTTTCTATGGGGTTGAGATCTGGAGACTGGCTAGGCCACTCCAGGACCTTGAAATGCTTCTTACGAAGCCACTCCTTCGTTGCCCGGGCGGTGTGTTTGGGATCATTGTCATGCTGAAAGACCCAGCCACGTTTCATCTTCAATGCCCTTGCTGATGGAAGGAGGTTTTCACTCAAAATCTCACGATACATGGCCCCATTCATTCTTTCCTTTACACGGATCAGTCGTCCTGGTCCCTTTGCAGAAAAACAGCCCCAAAGCATGATGTTTCCACCCCCATGCTTCACAGTAGGTATCGTGTTCTTTGGATGCAACTCAGCATTCTTTGTCCTCCAAACACGACGAGCTGAGTTTTTACCAAAAAGTTCTATTTTGGTTTCATCTGACCATATGACATTCTCCCAATCCTCTTCTGGATCATCCAAATGCACTCTAGCAAACTTCAGACGGGCCTGGACATGTACTGGCTTAAGCAGGGGGACACGTCTGGCACTGCAGGATTTGAGTCCCTGGCGGCGTAGTGTGTTACTGATGGTAGGCTTTGTTACTTTGGTCCCAGCTCTCTGCAGGTCATTCACTAGGTCCCCCCGTGTGGTTCTGGGATTTTTGCTCACCGTTCTTGTGATCATTTTGACCCCACGGGGTGAGATCTTGCGTGGAGCCCCAGATCGAGGGAGATTATCAGTGGTCTTGTATGTCTTCCATTTCCTAATAATTGCTCCCACAGTTGATTTCTTCAAACCAAGCTGCTTACCTATTGCAGATTCAGTCTTCCCAGCCTGGTGCAGGTCTACAATTTAGTTTCTGGTGTCCTTTGACAGCTCTTTGGTCTTGGCCATAGTGGAGTGTCACGGTTTCGGCCGAGGCTGCTCCTCCTCCTTGTTCGGGCAGGCTTCGGCGGTTGTCGTCCCCGGAGTACTAGCTACCACCGTTCGATGTTTTCATGTTTGTTTGGTTTTGTCTGTTTGTACACCTGTCCCTTGTTAGTGTTTGATTTTGTTTCCTATTTAGTTATCGTGTGTTGGGTCAGGTGTTATGTGTGATTGTTATGTCAGCTGTTGCTGTTGATGGTTTTTTCTCTCTCGTGTTGTTTGTGTCGAGAGTCCGCACTGCGTGCGCCTTTTCTTGTTTTACGCACTGTTGTGTGTGTGCGTAATTTGTTCATGCCTCCCGGTTGGGTTGGTTATTCACCTGTTTGGAGTTACTATTTTTGGATTACTAAAGTCTGTTGACGAACACCCTTGTTCCTGCGCTTGATTCCCTGCACCACATCCACACTCAGCGTTCTGACAGAATCACACATCAACCCATGGAATCAGCAGGAGCAACCGCGCCAACGGACATCATGGAGGACCGTCTTCGTGGGCAGGAGGACAGGATCAACCAGATCGGTCACGCCCTGGATCGGGTGATGAACACTCTCCACCGGTGGGAAAGCAGCGGGGTACCCACGCCCCCACCTACCGGACCATCCCCATCGGTCAGTCCTCCTGTCCCCCTTCCGGAACCCAGCGGGATTCGGCTCTCGCTCCCGAGGGCGTACGACGGCTCCGCTGCTGGGTGTCAAGGGTTCCTGCTGCAAGTGGAGCTCTACCTCGCCACCGTACACCCGGCGCCCTCGGGACACGAGAGCGTCTCCGCCCTCATCTCCTGTCTCACCGGCAAGGCGTTGGAGTGGGCCAACGCCGAATGGAGGAGAATAGACGCCGCTACTATTACCTATGCGGAGTTCTCCCGCCGCTTCCGTGCCGTGTTTGACCATCCACCAGAAGGGAAGGCGGCGGGGGAGCGTCTGTTCTACCTCCGACAGGGGATGAGGAGCGCACAGGATTTTGCTTTGGAGTTCCGGACTCTAGCGGCAGATGCAGGGTGGAATGAGCGGGCCCTCATAGACCACTTCCGCTGCAGCCTCCGGGAGGACGTTCAGAGAGAGTTGGCATGCAGGGATACCACGTTGTCGTTTGACCAACTGGTCGACATGGCCATTCGGCTGGACACCCTGCTCGCCACCCGTGGACGTCCCGGGTGGGGGTTGCCCATTCCACCTTCCGGCACCTCCGAGCCGAGCCCTATGGAGCTCGGAGGTGCTGGCGCTAGAGAACGGAGGAGTAGGAACCCGAGGGGGCCGTTCCCTGCACCAACTGTGGCCGTGGAGGGCACACCGCGGCTAGGTGTTGGGGAAGGTCCCCGGTGGAGGTGAAGGCAGGCCACGCATTGGGGAGTCCTCCCAGGTGAGTAGGCGCCCTACTTACCCAGAGCTTTCTGTCGTTCACATAACCTTGCCTGTTTGTTTTCCACAGGTTGCACCTCGTTCCCAGCATAAGGCGCTAGTAGATTCAGGCGCAGCTGGGAATTTTGTAGATCGCCAGTTCTGTGTAGAGTTAGGGATTCCTCTCCTTCCCGTTGATAAGCCTTTCCCTGTACATGCCCTAGATAGCCGTCCGTTAGGATCTGGGTTAATTAGGGAGGTCACAGCGCCCCTTAGGATGAAGACGCAGGGGGGTCATGAGGAGACGATTCAGCTCTATCTGATTGACTCTCCTGCGTATCCGGTGGTGCTGGGACTTCCCTGGTTGATTACCCATGATCCTACTATTTCGTGGCGAGAGAAAGCTCTTAAAGGGTGGTCTGTTCAGTGTGAGGGGCTATGTCTGGGTGTTTCCATAGGGGCGACCTCGGTGGAGAGTCCAAATCAAATGCCCGCACTGCATATTCCCCCCGAGTATGAGGATTTGACACTGGTGTTTAGTAAGACAAGGGCGGCGCAGCTGCCGCCTCATAGACAGGGGGATTGTGCGATAGATCTCCAGTTAGGAGCAGCACTCCCGCGGAGCCATGTGTATCCCTTGTCTCAAGAGGAGAGGAAGGCGATGGAAACTTACATCGCCAAGTCTCTGAGACAGGGATACATACGGGCCTCCACTTCACCCGCTTCCTCGAGCTTCTTTTTTGTGAAGAAAAAGATGGAGGTTTGCGCCCGTGTATTGATTACCGCGGTCTCAATCAGATTACGGTGAAGTACAGTTATCCACTTCCTCTGATTGCGACTATGACGGAGTCATTACACGGTGCTCAGTTCTTCACAAAATTGGATCTCAGGAGCGCATATAACTTGGTGCGCATTAGAGAGGGCGATGAATGGAAGACAGCATTTAGCACGACCTCCGGTCATTACGAGTATCTCGTCATGCCATATGGGTTAATGAATGCTCCCTCAGTCTTCCAATCCTTTGTAGATGAGATTTTCCGGGACATGCAGGGGCAGGGAGTAGTCGTGTACATAGACGATATTCTGGTGTACAGTTCTACCCGAGCTGAGCATGTAGCCCTGGTGCGCCGAGTGTTGAGGAGACTGTTGGAGCATGACCTATATGTCAAGGCAGAGAAATGTCTGTTCTTTCAGAAGTCGGTCTCCTTTTTGGGTTATCAGTTGTCTGCGTCAGGGGGTGAAGATGGAGGTTGACCGGGTGTCAGCTGTGCGTAGATTGGCAAACCCCAACCACTGTGAAAGAGGTGCAACAGTTCTTGGGTTTTGCGAATTATTACCGGAGGTTTATCCGGGGTTTTGGACAGGTGGCAGCTCCCATAACGTCTCTGTTGGTGCGCTTGCGGTGGTCAGCTGAGGCGGACAGGGCTTTTGGGAGACTGAAGGACCTGTTTACCTCGGCGCCGGTGTTGGCGCATCCGGATCCCGCTTTACCATTCCAGGTAGAGGTAGACGCGTCCGAGGCCGGTATTGGGGCCGTCCTCTCACAACGGTCTGGCACACCACCTAAGCTCCGCCCCTGTGCCTTTTATTCTAAGAAGCTCAGTCCGGCGGAGCGGAATTATGACGTAGGGGACAGGGAGCTGTTAGCCGTGGTACAGGCCCTAAAGGTGTGGAGGCATTGGCTTGAGGGGGCTCAACACCCTTTCCTCATTTTGACGGACCACCGTAACCTGGAGTACATCCGGGCAGCTAGGAGACTGAATCCTCGCCAGGCCCGCTGGACTATGTTTCTAGCCCGGTTTGTGTTTAAAATCACTTACATCCCTGGGTCCCAGAACGGGAAGGCAGATGCCCTGTCTCGGCGGTATGACACGGAGGAGAGGTCCGTTGAGCCCACTCCCATACTACCAAAGTCTTGTCTGGTGGCACCGGTGGTATGGGGAGGTCGATGCAGAGATCGAGCGGGCGTTACGCACCGACCCAAGTCCTCCACAGTGTCCAGTGGGTCGGACGTACGTTCCGCTCGAGGTACGCGATCGCCTCATTTATTGGGCTCATACGTCCCCCTCCTCTGGACATCCAGGTATCGGCCGGACAGTTCACTGCCTTAGCACTAAGTACTGGTGGCCAACGTTAGCCAGGGATGTGAGGGTTTATGTCTCCTCCTGTTCGGTGTGTGCACAGTGTAAGGCGCCCAGACATTTGCCCAGGGGTAAGCTACAACCCCTGCCCGTTCCACAACGACCCTGGTCCCACCTCTCGGTGGACTTTGTTACAGACCTTCCCCCCTCACAGGGGAATACTACCATCCTGGTCGTTGTGGATCGGTTCTCGAAGGCCTGTCGTCTCCTTCACATGCCGGGTCTCCCTACTGCCCTACAGACCGCTGAGGCTCTGTTTACCCATGTCTTCCGGCATTACGGGGTACCCGAGGATATAGTGTCTGATCGAGGCCCCCAGTTCACGTCCAGAGTGTGGAGAGCCTTTATGGAACGGTTGGGGGTTTCGGTGAGCCTTACCTCGGGTTACCACCCGGAGAGTAATGGGCAGGTTGAACGTGTCAACCAGGATGTGGGTAGGTTTCTGAGGTCTTATTGCCAGGGCCGGCCGGAGGAGTGGGCGAGATACGTTCCGTGGGCCGAGATGGCGCAGAACTCTCTCCGCCACTCCTCCACCCAACTAACCCCTTTCCAGTGTGTGTTAGGGTACCAGCCGGTTCTGGCACCTTGGCACGAGAGCCAGATCGAGGCCCCTGCGGTGGATGAGTGGGTGCGGCGCTCGGAGGAGACATGGAACGCTGCCCACGTTCATCTGCAGCGGGCCATCCGTCGGCATAAGACGAGCGCCGATCTCCACCGCAGTGAGGGGCCTGTATACGCACCTGGAGATCGAGTCTGGCTCTCGACCAGAAACCTGCCCCTCCGCCTGCCCTGCCGGAAGCTGGGTCGGCGGTTTGTGGGGCCATTCAAAGTCCTGAGGAGGTTGAACGAGGTGTGTTACAGGTTAGAACTGCCTATTGATTACAGGAATATTAACCCCTCGTTCCATGTGTCTCTCCTCAGGACGGTGGTAGCTGGTCCACTCCAGGACTATGAGATAGAGGAGACTCCTCCGCCCCCGTTGGACATCGAGGGGGCTCCGGCGTACACTGTGAGGTCCATCCTTGATTCGAGACGCCGGATGGGGGGTCTCCAATATCTCGTGGAGTGGGAGGGGTACGGCCCGGAGGAGCGGTGCTGGGTGCCGAGGAGGGACATATTAGACCTGTCCCTGCTGACCGAGTTCCATCGGGGTCATCCTACGCGCCCTGCTCCGCGTCGTCCTGGTCGTCCCCGAGGCCAGGATCGGCGCACGGCTGGAGCCGCGCGTCAAGTGGGGGGTACTGTCACGGTTTCGGCCGAGGCTGCTCCTCCTCCTTGTTCGGGCAGGCTTCGGCGGTCGTCGTCCCCGGAGTACTAGCTACCACCGTTCGATGTTTTCATGTTTGTTTGGTTTTGTCTGTTTGTACACCTGTCCCTTGTTAGTGTTTGATTTTGTTTCCTATTTAGTTATCGTGTGTTGGGTCAGGTGTTATGTGTGATTGTTATGTCAGCTGTTGCTGTTGATGGTTTTTTCTCTCTCGTGTTGTTTGTGTCGAGAGTCCGCACTGCGTGCGCCTTTTCTTGCTTTACGCACTGTTGTGTGTGTGCGTAATTTGTTCATGCCTCCCGGTTGGGTTGGTTATTCACCTGTTTGGAGTTACTATTTTTGGATTACTAAAGTCTGTTGACGAACACCCTTGTTCCTGCGCTTGATTCCCTGCACCACATCCACACTCAGCGTTCTGACATGGAGTTTGGAGTGTGACTGTTTGAGGTTGTGGACAGGTGTCTTTTAATACAGGTAACGAGTGGAGGACAGAGGAGCCTCTTAAAGAAGAAATTATAGGTCTGTGAGAGCCAGAAATCTTGCTTGTTTGTAGGTGACCAAATACTTATTTTCCACCATAATTTGCAAATAAATTCATTAAAAATCCTACAATGTGATTTTCTGGATTTTCTTTTTCTCAATTTGTCTGTCATAGTTGACATGTACCTATGATGACAATTACAGGCCTCTCTCATCTTTTGAAGTGGGAGAACTTGCACAATTGGTGGCTGACTAAATCCTTTTTTCCCCACTGTATGTGGAGGATATTATATAGCCCTTATACAATGAATATTACATTATAAACATCTGATTTTACCGCTGGTTGTAGACGTTTGAATTGGATTTCCAAACATGTTTGTCTGGAAAAATACAGGATAACAATGAATGAAAAATCCTTATAATGGCCCCTATGAGAGGGAAAGTTACTGTAGTTACAGTACCTGTGAATGTCAAAGCTCTCTCCAGACTCGACATGTCCATTCAGGTTAGTGAGCAGGGTGTCCGTGGCCATGTTGATCAGTGGACCCATCTGCACAGGGACAGAGACAGAAACATTATCATCTACATTCTATACTCATCTAACAATGTTAAGCTAACACCTAGGGACCATGTGAAGAGGTTTGGATCTCTTGGCGCAGCGACTAAGGTTGACAGTCATTGGACCCCGGTTCAAGTCTCTGTCGGGCTACCCCCCAAATTCGCTGCAAAATATAATATCATATGCCTATGAATATAGATAAAACAAATTATCCCTTTTCATCTCTTCCTGTGCAGAAAATAACTTTTAAATCAAGACTCATCTGACAAATGTGCGAGATGGAATCAGGGGTGAATGTTAAGTGGTCCACTTGAATGAATCAGTCCTGGTCATAAGTACAGGAGGGGATACTGCTGCTGTGTGTGTGGTGCCAACTCCTCTCCTCCTCACCTCCAGCCCCTCTCAGAAAAGTGTGTGTGTGTTTGTGTGTGTGAGGACACCATGAGGCAAAGAGAGGAGCTGAATCAATTAAAATCCCATTAAAGTCATTGCCATTACAGAGGTCATTACCAAGGGGAAAAGAACCCTGATGATGATGGATCAAACAGATATCTAATTAATTCATTTATTCATTAAGGGAAGAGCTCTTCTGAGCATGGTGATTGCTGTGTTACAATGCGGAACTGAGAGAGACATATCTCAAGAAGAACACTATCTCTCTACCATAACTTCTCCAGGGCAGACAGAGTTATACTGCAGTAGCAACATGTCTCAGATACAGAACTTATTAGAAATGTACAAATATCAAAAACAACAAATCCTCAGGTCAACTCCCAGTCTCGTCTTATCAAAGAAAATGAGGACACTAACACATATTTGACCACAGAGAGGAAGGACAGTGGAATATTTACTAAAGGGACATGAGAAAAAATTATGACACACCCTCTGAACCCCAGGTCTCACTGCTGAGTGTCAGGGTTCCAGAATATTCCGGGCTGTGCCGTCTCCCTCTCTCTCTTCATATCTTGCTCGCTTTCTCCTTCCCTTTCTCTACAGCCAGTACAGCAGAGTCTCCTTCTCTTTCTCTACAGCCAGTACAGCAGAGTCTCCTTCTCTTTCTCTACAGCCAGTACAGCAGAGTCTCCTTCTCTTTCTCTACAGCCAGTACAGCAGAGTCTCCTTCTCTTTCTCTACAGCCAATACAGCAGAGTCTCCTTCTCTTTCTCTACAGCCAGTACAGCAGAGAGTCTCCTTCTCGTTCTCTACAGCCAGTACAGCAGAGTCTCCTTCTCTTTCTCTACAGCCAGTACAGCAGTCTCCTTCTCTTTCTCTACAGCCAGTACATCAGAGAGAGAGAGAAACAGAGAGAGAGAGAGAAAGAGAGAGAGAGAAACAGAGCGAGAGAGAAACTTTGAGAGAGAGAGAGAGAGAGAGAGAGAGAGAGAGAGTGATAAAGAGGCCTTGAGTGTGAGGCTCTACCCTAGGTTGGTCTCTCTGCTCCATCTCCCTCCACTGGACCTGTGATCAGGGAGCAGCAGACATTAGCGCTGTCTACTGATCCCCCTCAGACAGCACACGCACGCACACAGTCCTCAGAGGAACGGCCAAACATGCCACAGATCTGCCTCCCCTGAGCAGCTCTCAGCCCTCCATCCAAACTGAACAGCAAAGGAGACACAGTCAGGGGGGTGGCATGACCGACCAAATCAGAGGAGCCACTCAGCTCTGACGGAAGATTTGGGGATGAGGAGGAGCGGGAGAGAGGGCACAGAGAGAAAGCGAGAGAGAGTTGCGGAGATGGGGAGAAATCTAGACAAGGTTTACACATCTCCCCTATCTACCCTCGCCATCTCCTCATCTCCTCTCAGCCTCAGCACGCTACACCTCCCCAGCGATCAATACACGCTGGGATCAAATGGGAAATGAGATCCTTCCACAAGAGGAGATACTAATGGATAAACATGCTGTAGCATTATGGGTACAATGAGCTGTGACCGAAGCAGTTACATGACTGTGACATGCAGGGCTACCGTCATTGGCATCAATGTCACTTCGGGCATAATATTGAGCATAGTCTACTCTGTAAGTTAATATAATGTCAAAATAAACTACAATTCATAAAGATAAGGATAAGGCTGAGGTTGGATGCCGGGGATGGGGCAACCCTAGTCACAGGATAAGGTTGTGAACGCTAATAAGACCAGTCTAATAATTAGGCTGGAGAGGGGGCTAAGACCAGTATAAGTTTATATAAGCTTCCATGTAAAAATAAAGTAAAATTGACCAGTCTATGATGATAAGGCTAGAGGCTGGGGCTAACACTAGTCTAAGTCTAAGGTTGTGACTAGCCACAGCCCTAGTCACAACCTTAGACTTAGACTAGTATTAGCCCCAGCCTTATCATCATAGACTGGCTGGGGAATGGGAATGGGGCTAAGACTGGGACTTATACACTCAGTGGCCAGTTTATTAAGTACACCCATCTAGTACTGGGTCGGAACCCCCTTTGCCTCCACGTGACTCACTGTCTGTAGGAGCAAACCATTTTCGTGAACAGGATACCTAATAAACTGGCCAATGAGTGTATATGCCAACATAAACTAAAATTGACTAGTCTAAGGATGAGGCCTGAGGCTAAGAATCGGGCTAAGACTGGTCAGTCTGAGGCTGAGGAGAGGGTACTGGGGTCTGGACCTGAGAGAGGGAGGACAGATGAAGAAGCACGAGCAGCCTGATAGGTTATGACAGGAGCAGTATCCTCCCCGTCTACAGGCGCAGGGTGGCTCAAATTAAAATCTATACACCATGGCGCTGCCAGCTGAGAGGATATGCAGGGACTACTGGTCAGTCAAACATAGCCAGACTACAGCAGGCAGACAGACACACAAACAGACACAGACACACGCACACAAGAAAAAGGAGAGAGAGAGAGAGAGAGAGAGAGAGAGCAGAGACAGAGACAGAGACAGAGACAGAGACAGAGACAGAGACAGAGACAGAGACAGAGACAGAGACAGAGACAGAGACAGAGACAGAGACAGAGACAGAGACAGAGACAGAGACAGAGACAGAGACAGAGACAGAGACAGAGACAGAGACAGAGACAGAGACAGAGACAGAGACAGAGACAGAGACAGAGAGACAGAGAGACAGAGAGACAGAGAGATAGAGAGATAGAGAGATAGAGAGATAGAGAGATAGAGAGATAGAGAGATAGAGAGATAGAGAGATAGAGAGATAGAGAGATAGAGAGATAGAGAGATAGAGAGATAGAGAGATAGAGAGATAGAGAGATAGAGAGATAGAGAGATAGAGAGATAGAGCGATAGAGCGATAGAGCGATAGAGCGATAGAGCGATAGAGCGATAGAGCGATAGAGCGATAGAGCGATAGAGCGATAGAGCGATAGAGCGATAGAGCGATAGAGCGATAGAGCGATAGAGAGATAGAGAGATAGAGAGATAGAGAGATAGAGAGATAGAGAGATAGAGAGATAGAGAGATAGAGAGATAGAGAGATAGAGAGATAGAGAGATAGAGAGATAGAGAGATAGAGAGATAGAGAGATAGAGAGATAGAGAGATAGAGAGATAGAGAGATAGAGAGATAGAGAGATAGAGAGATAGAGAGATAGAGAGATAGATAGATAGATAGATAGATAGATAGATAGATAGATAGATAGATAGATAGACCCAACAGCTTCCTCTTATCACAGAGTGAGCCTCAACAGTGTATCCTGTCTCAGCATATCTGTCCCTCTTCAGACAGGAGCAGATTGATCCAGAGACCACCACCACATCCTCTCAGCAGCGGTCACAACTGTTCTTTCTCTCTCTCCATCTGTTCTGTCCACTCACTCACTCAGCAAACAGACTGGAGCGCTATGACTGTAAACAGCAGTAAACTAAAACAGACATCACTAAAAACGTATCTGGGTAATGTGACCGAATTCAGATCAGCAGTTGTCTGAGCGTTTGTTTGGTGGCGATGGTAAAGTCAGTGGTTTATGCTCTCGTAAATGATTCATATTCATGCCAGTCCTATGCCACTGGCTCATTCTCCCATGCTAAATTTTGGAGCAGGACTGTGTGTGTGTCTCCACTCATTAACTGGACGTGTGTGTATGAGGGAAGTAGGTACGTTGCTAACACAACCCTGCTCAGAACACTGCCCTATTACTACACTATACACACCCTGATTGTTCACACAACCTTGCTTCATAACATCAGAGTCAGACAAACATGTTGACTGATTGAGAAATGTGTGACTCCTAAATAGAAACACAGAAAGCAATAACTAGTCATTAACTCTCCCTGACTGCAACTCCAATCTCAATGATATTGTTAACTGAGTTCCCAGCCTGTTCCTTTTATTAACTTTTTTTGTACAGAATATGAATCACACACACTCAGAGAAAGTGAGAGAAAGTCTACGTGTACACAAACACACTGATTGTCATTCACACAGAGTACACCCTCGAATTGAGGGACTGATTGCATGTAACAAATAAAATCCAAACTGTCAATTACAGCAGGAATTACTCAGCGTTTACAAAAGCTACCTGCGTGGGACAATGTGTAAACACAAAAACAGTCATAACTGACTTTCAGCCTAAACACTTTATCCTTAGTGGTTATCCGCTAACAGTTTGTCTTCAGGCGAGTGTACCCAGCTGCATCTGGAGCGTGAAAGATGAGTGTGTGTGGTTTCCTTCTAGCCTACCGCTGGTGGTTGCCGTGGAAACATACCACCACAGCCTTAATCACAATTAACGGTCCAGCTAAATGACCACCTACCGCTACCCTACTACACGATAATTACATACCTACTGTTACATTTCTAGTGTGTCTATTTTACATTATGCCTTGGCATTGTGTCATCCAGTGTAAATCCTGCACTCGATCAGTTACAGGCATACAATGTTCCAATGACCTTTATATACAGCACAGGAGGTGCTATGTCAAAACAATGCCTTCCTCTTTTATATTGATAGTTCTGAGAAACTGTGTGATGTACACACACACACACACACACACACACACACACACACACACACACACACACACACACACACACACGCTACTTGGAGAATAGAGGGTCTTTGGTTTGGTTGGTCTTTATAATGCTATGAGAGCAGTTAGTTCATTTCAATAGCAGCTCCTGACGTCTGTTCATGGCTGCTGCCTCTGGTGTCACAGGCAGGCAGGCAGGCAGGCAGGCAGGCATGCATGCAGGCTCACCAATCTCTCTCAATCACTGAGTCAGTGTATCAGTGTAGAGGGGACTCAACGAGCACATAAAACATGCTGTTCCAACAGGCCCCGGTAATTATGTTCCATGCTATAAAGTAGTAGAACCACTGTTTGTTCTAATGACACTATTATAATGTCAGGCCATACACAGAAGTCAGCGAGAGAGAGGAGGAGAGGCACAGAGGGAGGGATGGAGATGGGGAGAGGGGGAGTTGGAGAGGGGGGAGGGAAGGAGAGAGGGAAAGAGGGAGAGAGAAAGTGAAAGAGAGATAACCAGATCACATTGGTTTATCAGACGTTAATTAGATGTAATGCTTGAAAGCCTTCGATGGAGACAAGCTATCATTTTCCGACTAAATTACGGGCATCAATCTCCCGTGCTATTCCTTAAATCCCCTGACTCTCTTTAACATTTTTACGTCAACAACCTATTTTCAATCGTTGGGCTGGGCAGGCTCTAAATGGAGACAACTTCTATTAAGATAATGATTCTGGTTAATCCACAAAAATGAAAAGATGAGAAAAAATTGCTAGCTACTGAAGGCCTTCTACTCTGGTGACTAGCCAGATCAAGTAGAAATCTGCTAAATGGCATATTATTTATTTATTTATATTATTTAAATCTGCATGGCTATATACAGTGGGGAGAACAAGTATTTGATACACTGCCGATTCTGCAGGTTTTCCTACTTACAAAGCATGTAGAGGTCTGTAATTTTTTATCATAGGTACACTTCAACTGTGAGAGACGGAATCTAAAACAAAAATCCAGAAAATCACATTGTATGATTTTTAAGTATTTAATTTGCATTTTATTGCATGACATAAGTATTTGATATTGATTCTTTGAGACTGTGGTCCCAGCTCTCTTCAGGTCATTGACCAGGTCCTGCCGTGTAGTTCTGGGCTGATCCCTCACCTTCCTCATGATCATTGATGCCCCACGAGGTGAGATCTTGCATGGAGCCCCAGACCGAGGGCGATTGACCGTCATCTTGAACTTCTTCCATTTTCTAATAATTGCGCCAACATTTGTTGCCTTCTCACCAAGCTGCTTGCCTATTGTCCTGTAGCCCATCCCAGCCTTGTGCAGGTCTACAATTGTATTCCTGATGTCTTTACACAGCTCTCTGGTCTTGGCCATTGTGGAGAGGTTGGAGTCCGTTTGATTGAGTGTGTGGACAGGTGTCTTTTATACAGGTAACGAGTTCAAACAGGTGCAGTTAATACAGGTAATGAGTGGAGAACAGGAGGGCTTCTTAAAGAAAAACTAACAGGTCTGTGAGAGCTGGAATTCTTACTGGTTGGTAGGTGATCAAATACTTATGTCATGCAATAAAATTCAAATTAATTACTTAAAAATCATACAATGTGATTTTCTGGATTTCTGGAAAACCTGCAAAATCGGCAGTGTATCAAATACTTGTTCTCCCCACTGTAGATGTTTATGAATGTGTATGGCTTCCATGTAGATATAAGCTTGTATAGGTAGAAATATGTGTGCCTGTATAATTTTGATAGTATATGTGCATGGGTTTCACGCAAACAGCAGATTGAAGAGGGGGAGAGGAGCTGGGTGAAGATGGTGGGAGAGGAGAGGGGTGAAGAGAGGAGAAGAGGACAGGGGTGAAAAGAGGAAGAGAGAAGGGGGGTCTTGCCTCTTTCATCTTGGCTGCGCTGAAGGAGGGGGTGAGGATGCTGCGTACTCTCTTCCAGCGCTCGTTCCTCAGCATCAGCAGACAGTCACTCATGGGCTTAGTGGCAGCACGGATCGTCTACAGATAGAAGAGGAGGGAATGTCAGAAGCACACAAGAATATACATGTACTGTACATACTACAGCATACGGATCATGCACATGTACACTACCGTTCAAAAGTTTGGGGTCACTTAGAAATGTCCTTGTTTTCGAAAGAAAAGCATTTTTTTTGTCCATTAAAATAACATCAAATTGATCAGAAATACAGTGTCGACATTGTTAATGTTGTAAATGGCTATTGTAGCTGGAAACGGCTGATTTTTAATGAAATATCTACATAGGCGTACAGAGGCGCATTATCAGCAACCATCAGTCCTGTGTTCCAATGGCACATTGTGTTTGCTAATCCAAGTTTATCATTTTAAAAGGCTAATTGATCATTAGAAAACCCTTTTGCAATTATGTTAGCACAGCTGAAAACTGTTGTGCTGATTAAAGAAGCAATAAAACGGGCCTTTCTTGAGACTAGTTGAGTATCTGGAGCATCAGCAATTGTGGGTTCGATTACAGGCTCAAAATGCCAGAAACAAAGAACGTTCTTCTGAAACTCGTCAGTCTATTCTTGTTCTGAGAAATGAAGGCTATTCCATGCGAGAAATTGCCAAGAAACTGAAGATCTCGTACAACGCTGTGTACTACTCCCTTCACAGAACAGCGCAAACTGGCACTAACCAGGATAGACAGAGGAATGGGAGGCCCCGGTGCACAACTGAGCAAGAGGACAAATACATTAGAGTGTCTAGTTTGAGAAACAGACGCCTCACAGGTCCTCAATTGGCAGCTTCATTAAATAGTACCCGCAAAACACCAGTCTCAACGTCAACAGTGAAGAGGCGACTCCGGGATGCTGACCTTCTAGGCAGAGTTGCAAAGAAAAAGCCATATCTCAGACTGGCCAATACAAAGAAAAGATGAAGATGGGCAAAATAACACAGACACCGGACAGAGGAAGATTGGAAAAAAGTGTTATGGACAGACTAATCGAAGTTTGAGGTGTTCGGATCACAAAGAAGAACATTTGTGAGACGCAGACCAAATGAAAAGATGCTGGAGGAGTGCTTGATGCCATCTGTCAAGCATGGTGGAGGCAATGTGATGGTCTGGGGTGCTTTGGTGGTGGTAAAGTGGGAGATTTGTATAGGGTAAAAGGGATCTTGAAGAAGGAAGGCTATCACTCCATTTTGCAACGCCATGCCATACCCTGTGGACGGCGCTTGATTGGAGCCTATTTCCTCCTACAACAGGAGAATGACCCAAAGCACAGCTCCAAACTATGCAAGAACTATTTAGGGAAGAAGCAGTCAGTTGGTATTCTGTCTATAATGGAGTGGCCAGCACAGTCACCGGATCACAACCCTATTGAGCTGTTGTGGGAGCAGCTTGACCATAAGAAGTGCCCATCAAGCCAATCCAACTTGTGCCAAAGGTCTGCAAGGCTGTAATTGCTGCAAATGGAGGATTCTTTGACGAAAGCAAAGTTTGAAGGACACAATTATTATTTCAATTAAAAATCATTATTTCTAACCTTGTCAATGACTACATTTCCTATTCATTTTGCTATATTTCCTATTCAAACTAATTTCATGTATGTTTTCATGGAAAACAAGGACATTTCTAAGTGACCCCAAACTTTTGAACGGTAGTGTATATGTGAGCATAAACAGACACACACAGATCACACAGACATACAGAGCACGAATGTATGCACACAGTCTTGACACCAGAACCACAGGGCTGCGGGCAGTGTGTGTTAGTGTTGAACCCTGCAACAACCCTCCACAGCCCTCCTCCAACACCCAGCCCCCATGTCAAATAATCTCAGGAGGAGATGGAGGAATCAGCATGCCTAGCCTGTCCTCTTTTGTGTTCCTGTCCAGTCGTATGTGGGCAATGGTCATCACTAAGTCCTTAGAGCCTATGGTCCTCTGTGGTGAAACTAACACAGGAAACAATGCTAGAATACTGAAGACCTGGAGGTAAAACTCCAGTGGAATACAGAGCACTGTGGCCTGAGCTCCAAGATGTCACTGATCTTTTACTGTTATTGGTGTTCATTAATGCTTATTAACTGTTCATAAAGTGTTCATAAATATTAATGAAGCATTGGGTGACATATGTAGGTGCTCTCTGGCTGACAATACTTTACGTTTCATGTGGTGTTGTGATGTGTTTACTGGTGTAAACAGTATCCATCATTTTCATTTATTGGCATTTTCCAGTGATAGTATAACATACCAGACACAATGTAATAAAATGCATAATTTATTGGCAATGTTCTGTTGGTAAGAATTTAGTAGTGCTCTAAGACAATAAAATATTTGGAAAGGACAACTGTTGTTCGGCAGTTTAGAGCACTTAAGCCATGTATATTTGGCTTTGTATAGGCACATATTTGTGGCCACAGAATAACAGTGACGTGGGTTTGTTTCTCTGCCTCCATGGAGACTGTCTTTATGGGTCTGCTCCTGCTGCTTGTTGCAGATGGTGTGTAAAGGCTCTGAATCGTACACACACACACCCACACACATCTCAACAGCACACTAGCCATACACCACTCAGAAACACAGCGTGTGCCACATCTCCATAATACATCCACATCTCAGCAGCATATCCACCCTATCCACATCTACTGCTAGAGTGGATGTTAAGTGAACAATGAGTCAGGAGCTTGGCAACAGGAAGCCGGCAAGTAAACACCATCTGAGTCAAATTCACTCAATCAAACAGGTAAAAATTTTATTAAGCTCCTGTATCACGCCAGGATCTGAGTGCTGTATTTGTGTGTGTGCATGCTGCATACATACCACAACATTTCTGGGTCATTGGTGCACAACATTTCTGGTGGATTGCTGTTAAAACCAGACCTGAGTTCAAATACATGTGTATTTGATTATTTGTTATTTAAATACTTATTTTCTGTGTATTTGCGTATTTTCTAATAATGTGGCCCGAATCAACTACTTCTATTGGAAGTATTTGAAACCATTTTCAAATCATTTCCTATTAATAGCCTACTACTTGAAAGTATTTTCAAATAAACCCAGCTGTATGCCTGGGTTAAATGCAAGGGAGTGTATTTGAGTCAGTGTATTTGAGCATTTTCAAATACTTTCCAAGTGTATTTCCAAATACATTTCATTATAAAACGGGTTGTTTGGATCCAGAATGCTGATTGGTTGATAGCAGGGAGTTATTCACAACAATCTCCCTGGGTAATGCCTGTTAACAGTTCTATTTAAATTATGAATGCGCATCAACTGTCCCACAGTCCAGCTAGGCAATTCATAAAATTAATCTCCACTGGAAAATAGCGTCTAGACCAGGGGTGTCAAACGTCCGGCCCGCGGGCCAGATCAGGCCCGCAAACGGGTTTAATCCGGCCCGCGAGATGATTTTGTAAAGTATAAAAATTAGCTGCAATTTTTCAATAAAAGAAACTGCTGTTCCAATTGTATCC
This sequence comes from Coregonus clupeaformis, assembly GCF_020615455.1. Classification (NCBI taxonomy): domain Eukaryota; kingdom Metazoa; phylum Chordata; class Actinopteri; order Salmoniformes; family Salmonidae; genus Coregonus; species Coregonus clupeaformis. Next base: position 4,358,747 of record NC_059202.1, read on the forward strand.
ACTGGATGGCGCAATAGCAATTGTGTTAAGCAAGCAAACTGTTTATACCGGGGCAGAGCAAATAGGTCAAGCAAGTGCAGCCAGTCCGGATGAGCTACTTTGTTTTGCCCGCGATATTTATTACGGCTTCTACTTTTAACATTATGTGGTTTGGCACCCTCATTGCCCCAATATGTCTCTGTCAAAAAAGAGAAAAGTGGACGCAGAGTGCAGAGTGTTCCAAGAAAAATTGTCATCCTTCTATTTATTCACGGAATTGAATGGGAAAGCTGTATGTTTGGTGTGTTCACAGCATGTTGCAGTGCTGAAAGAATATAACCTTCGTCGCCACTATGTGAGTCTTCATGCCGACAAATATGACAACTTTCAAGGACAGCGGAGAAGAGAGAAGGTGAATGAACTGTTGGTGGGTCTGAAGAAACAGCAGTCTGTGTTTACTCACAGCCGAGACATCAGTGACGCTGCAGTGAAAGCTAGCTACCTCATTGCTAATGAAATCGCAGTGGCTTCAAAACCATTTAGTGAGGGTGAATTTGTAAAAACATGCATGATGAAGGCAGCAGAGATTGTGTGCCCTGAAAAGCACCAGGCTTTTGCAAATATCAGCCTGACAAGAAACACAGTTGCAGACAGGATTTCCGATCTTTCAGTGGATTTGGACAGCCAGTTGAAGCAAAAAGTAAAGTCATTTATTGCGTTTTCGGTTGCAATTGATTAAAGCACGGACATTACAGATGTTGCACAACTGGCCATTTTCATCCGCGGAGTTGATGACACATTGACCGTCACCGAGGAGTTCGTGGAGTTGGTGCCGATGACAGATACAACGACAGCAGCTGATATTTTCACTGCACTCGCCGGCGCGCTGGACAGGGTCGGAGTGGACTGGTCCCGCGCTGTCAGCCTGGCTACAGATGGTGCGCCCTCAATTATCGGGAAAAAAAGCAGGCGTTGTGACAAAGTTCAGAGAGAAAGTGCAATCTGCAAATGGAGGACGTGATTTTTGGACTTTTCACTGTATTTTGCACCAGGAGTCTTTGTGTTGCAAGTCATTAAAGATGGATAACGTCATGAATAAAACAAAGCTGCGCTCAAGGCTCACGCACAAGCACTTGAATCACATCCTGAAGTTGGCTGCCACTCAGGATGTGACGCCTGATATTGATGCGCTGGTGAAAGCTAAAAGATGCCAGGTATCAGGAGTCAAATAAACTATGCAACCCCACTTAAAGTGCTGCATGAGACACCCTGATATAGTTCTGTGATCTGTGATATACTTCTGTGAATAACTGAGGCATTGTGTGTTTGTGTGTTGTTTGTCCTCAGAATTTCAAATAACTTGAGGTGTTTTATGATTAATAGTGATGTTGTGCTTTTGGACACACTGTCCTCAGGCTCCAGCTTTATGTTTATATGTTTTTATGTTGTTGTGCTATTGTTTTTATTTGATTTTATTTGATTTGTATATTTAACCTATTCTTGACTCTGTGGTTCTTGCACTTGTTTGGGGAACAGGATTTCATTATTTGTATCTACATTTCTGCCTGAGAAATGACACCCTGATATAGTTCTGTGATCTGTGAAACAGTTATGTGAATCACTGAGGCATTGTATGTTTGTGTGTTCTTTTTCTTTAGAATTTTCAAATAAACTTCAGGTGTTTTATGATTAATAGTGATGTTGTGCTTGTACTATTTTGGACACACTGTCCTCAGGCTCCAGCTTTATGTTTTATGTTGATAGTATTAAAACAAAGAAAACAATCTGAAGTTGTTGTTTTTAAGTTATATATACCGTGATTTTACCGGTCCGGCCCACTTGGGAATAGATTTTCCTCCATGTGGCCCCTGAGCTAAAATGAGTTTGACACCCCTGGTCTAGACATTATTTCTCCATGATTTTAACCTAGCATTTGGTTTGCAACATTGGGGTTTGTCTAAACCTTGCTGCCTGCCTCTCCGTACCTGTGCAACAATGTTGCTGTTTTTTTGTTGCGATCTCCACTGTCCCATTTAGAGAATGAACGCGTCAGGACGAGATTGACAGCTTCTCTGAGCCAGGCAAATTCATTTATCAAGATCATTATTATGGATATATCCAAAGAAATAGCAATAAAAACAAAGGTAAAACACGCTAACATACAATTACATCAGCAGCTGAAATGACAGCAAACAATGTGCATTTTTGTTTAAGTTGGCTAGCTAGCAAAGCAGAAGTAGCCAGCGTGCATGGTAACCTTTTTGCTTAGAGCAGACGACCAGCCCGCTTTGCTAACAACCATGCCAATAGAATCCAATTTGGCTAACTTCAGAATCTCAGAACTAACAACTGGCTTTTGCCCAGACTATATTGTACGGTAGAAGGATGAAATAAAATGAATTTACTCATTAAAATAAAGTTTTAATGAAAATATGTCGTTAATCTTTTACATTTTGTTGCCAACCATTTTATAAAAGCAACAAGGCATTCGAACCCGGGAATTTTCGTGAATAACACGCTCCTAAGGGCTTAGAGCCTATGGTCCTCTGTGGTGAAACTAACACAGGAAACAATGCTAGAATACTGAAGACCTGGAGGTAAAACTCCAGTGGAATACAGAGCACTGTGACCTGAGCTCCAAGATGTCACTGATCTCATGCCATTTTGCTTAAATATTCAACTACTTGTCTTTTTAAGTAAAAAATGTCTTGAAAGTAATTAAAATACCCTAAATAGTATTTGAACCCATGTCTGGTTAAACTCACTCTATATACTGTATTGGGCAGTATTTATCCACTGATAATTCCAAATATAATTGATGGCACCTTGGTAGCAGCCTAGACAAATTTGTACATATTTTGTTGTTTTAAAGACTATATTTTTTTCATTGGTTTTGGAACCAACAGTTTTGTTTTTGATAACAATTCGTTTTTATTGCATATATCTGGTGGTTCTGAGCCACGGATTTGCAGATTGACTGACAGGGGAACTCTTTTAATGAATATGCCTTGCGACTGTGATATATAGGCCGAGACAATAAGAAGACACAGTGGCAGAATAAATTCAACCACACCTTTGTTTTACCACAAAACTGGATATCAACCTCTGTTCAGTGAAGTCAACAAAGCATATGACCTACAGCATGGTCAAGCAAGTTAATGTTTCCGACATTTTCGGACCACTAAACCACTAATTTCTTCGACCTCATGGCTTGGTTTTTGCTCTGACATGCACTGTCAACTGTGGGACCTTATATAGACAGGTGTGTGCCTTTCCAAATCATATCCAATCAATTGAATTTACCACAGGTTGACTCCAATAAAGTTGTAGAAATATCTCAAGGATGATCAATGGAACAGGATGCACCTGAGCTCAATATCGAGTCTCATAGCAAAGGGTTTGAATACTTATGTAAATAAGGTATTTCAGTTTTTCTCATTGTGGCGTATTGTGTGTAGAATAATTTTTGTAATTTTTTTAATCCATTTTAGAATAAGGCTGTACCGTAACTAAATGTGGAAACAGTCAAGAGGTCTGAATACTTTTCGAATGCACTGTACTTATGAAATGAGTAAAACAGTATGTAAACATTATTAAAGTGACCAGTGTTCCATTATTAAATGACAAGTGATTACATGTCTATGTAAATAGGGCAGCACCCTCTAAGGTGCAGGGTTGAGTAACCGGGTGGTTGCCAGCTAGTGACAGTGACTAAGTTCAGGGCAGGGTACTGGGTGGAGGCCGGCTAGTGATGGCTATTTAACAGTCTGATGGCCTAGAGATAGAAGCTGTTTTTCAGTCTCTCGGTCCCAGCTTTGATGCATCTGACCTCGCCTTCTGGATGATAGCAGGGTGAACAGGCCGTGGCTCGGGTGGTTGATGTCCTTGATGATCTTTTTGGCCTTCCTGTGACATCGGCTGCTGTAGGTATCCTCGAGGGCAGGCAGTGTGCCCCCGGTGATGCGTTGGGCAGACCGCACCACCCTCTGGAGAGCCCTGCGGTTGCGGGCCGTGCATTTGCCATACCAGGCAGTGATACAGCCCAACAGGATGCTCTCAATTATGCATCTGTAAATGTTTGTGAGGGTTTTAGGGGCCAAGCCAAATTTCTTCAGCCTCCTGAGGTTGAAGAGGTGTTGTTGCGCCTTCACCACACTGTCTGTGTGGGTGGACCATTTCAGATTGTCAGTGATGTGTACGCCGAGGAACTTGAAGCTTTCCACCTTCTCTACTGCGGCCCTGTCGATGTGGATGGGGGTGTGTTCCCTCTGCTGTCTCCTGAAGTCCACGATCAGCTCCTTCATTTTGTTGACGTTGAGGGAGAGGTTATTATCCTGGCACCACTCCGCCAGGGCCCTCACCTCCTCCCTGCAAGATGTCTCGGAATTGTTGGTAATCAGACCTACTACTGTTGTGTCGTCTGCAAACTTGATAATTGAGTTGGAGGCGAGGGTGAACAGGGAGTACAGGAGGGGCTGAGCACGCACCCTTGTGGGGGCCCTGTTTTGAGGATCAGCATAGTAGAGGTGTTGTTTCCTACCTTCACCACCTGGGGGCGGCCCGTCAGGAAGTCCAGGACCCAGTTGCACAGGGCGGGGTCCAGACCCAGGGCCCCGAGCTTAATGATGAGCTTGGAGGGTACTATGGTGCTGGCTGACTTGTAGTCAATGAACAGCATTCTTACATACAGTGGGGAGAACAAGTATTTGATACACTGCCAATTTTGCAGGTTTTCTTACTTATAAAGCATGTAGAGGTCTGTAATTTTTATCATAGGTACACTTCAACTGTGAGAGACGGAATCTAAAACAAAAATCCAGAAAATCACATTGTATGATTTTTAAGTAATAATTTGCATTTTATTGCATGACATAAGTATTTGATACATCAGAAAAGCAGAACTGAATATTTGGTACAGAAACCTTTGTTTGCAATTACAGAGATCATATGTTTCCTGTAGGTCTTGACCAGGTTTGCACACACTGCAGCAGGGATTTTGGCCCACTCCTCCATACAGGCCTTCTCCAGATCCTTCAGGTTTCGGGACTGTCGCTGGGCAATACGGACTTTCAGCTCCCTCTAAAGATTTTCTATTGGTATTGAGCTTGTCTACTTTATTGTCCAGGGACTGAACATTAGTGAGTAATACTGTGTACTAGGAAGCGGTGGATGGTGTGCACGCCCCCTGAGTCGGACTAGAAGTCCACTCCAAATACCTCTTCTCCGCCGGCAGCGTCTTGGAGCAGCCTCTGGGATAAGTTCAATTGCCTTGGGGGGTATGAACAAACGATCTAATTCGGGAAAGTCGTATTTCTGGTCGGAATGCTGGTGAATTACCGCCGCTCTGATATCCAAAAGTTATTTTGGGCTGTATGTAATAACACAAAAAACGTTCTGGGCTAGTAATGTAAGAAACATTCTTCCGCTCCCTGGCTGAGAATAGAGAGAAATATGATGGCTCCCATTGCCCTGGATGAAGTGGTGTTTATTGATCTATCTCTTAAAAAAATGTAAACTAGGCTTTGGCCGAAACATTTTTATTTGGCGCAAAATTGAAAAACTATGCAACTGGAAAACGAAATGGCATGCCCAGGCTCCAATATTTAAAAATAATGCCTTCCGATCGGGATGGCGGCCCTTCACAATGCCCCAATGGTCCAAATTTGGTATCCGTATCCATGGCGATACATTGGATAGTAATGGTTTGAAAGAGCATTTATATCTGAAAGATCTGAAAGAAGCATTTATATTACCAGGTAATTATTTTATTTATTTAGGTCAGCTATTCTGGTTTATGGAGTTCCATGGGAAACCCAGCTGTCGAATCATCCAATGATGGAATTTGAAAACAGATTATCTGGTCTCCCGAAAGGACTAATCTCTGCAATATATAAACAACTATTGGAAAGCTCATACTCTGAGCTAGCCATAAAATAAGTATGGCCCACAGATCTAAATGTAAATTAATCATCCTTCAACTGGACCATATTATGGAAAAATATGATCTTGGTGTCCCATAATCCGAACCATCAATTTATTAATATCAAGTTTGTTCACAGACTTGATCTAATACCCAAGAAACGTTTTATAATGAAATTGGCCCCAACATTCCTTCATATGATGTGGGAGTGCCCTGCAGTTAAAGGCTTTTGGGACAAAGTTACAAAACTGTAAATATTCAATGCTCCCCAACCATTATGTTAATTAATGATGATAGCCCCTTGAATCTCTCAATCAATCAGAGAAGATTACTGCTGGCAGGCAGCATGGTTTCCAGGTCCTGCAAAAACATTTTTGGCTCTAAGATGGCAACCACCTCACTCTCTCCTATTTAACAAGTAGGTACAGTTACTATTACAAGAAGTTATAACATTAGAATTATCGACAGCAAGAATGAGTGGTGCTAGTCAAAGAACAATTGATGCCTGGACAAATATACTTGACTATGTAAAGAACAATCTCAGCTAAAGCCCCACACATACAAACCAATTATATATATTTATTTCGACTTTTGTTACTTTCTTGGCTTTCAGGCCCACAGGGAAGGGGTGGTACGATGGGGGAAGCGGGGTGTTCTTGTCGTTGTGGGGGAGGGCGGGGGGCGGGGGGATTGGGTTTAATGTAATGGTGTCAGCAGGCTTCAGTTCGGCTGGCGCTTAGAACCGAACGAGAGTGCTTGCATACTCCCTTAAAAGACCTTCGCTTGAAAAACGAGAGAAAAGCGGCAATAATACTGTTTGTCTATTTTGAGAGGCTGTAGCCACTTCCTTAAAATAGTCCGAATTAATTTAAGATAACTCAAGAAATATGTCATTCATTTTGAAGTTTTTGCATAGGACTCAGCCACACAATTTTAATTCTAACTAAGATGTTTGGTGCAGTATTTCTCAAGTGAAAAAATGTGCTTGAAAACGATTAGTCTCTCGTTGAATGACAACAAATACTTCATTGAAGAATCCCTATTGTTGACCAATCACCGACGAAGGGGCGTAGACTTCGGCTACCGACTTCGGCTACCGACTTCGGCTACCGACTTCGGCTACCGACTTCGGCTACCGACTTCGGCTTGCCTCGAGAAAAATGTTGGTGTACGAACAGCCGGAAAAATGGTTTGGGGAGCCTTTTTTGTTTATTTTCCACACCCTTCTGTCCATCTCCAACTGTTTGAACAGCATGCTAGCCTGTCCACTTTGTTCAGATGCTGAAATCAAGTGGCCTACCTTATTTCTCAGAATGAGGACGAGTTGCCAATTCCTTATATAAATGTTTTTTATGCTTATTGCACATTTATAAAACACAGACTAGACAGCTAGTATAACAGTCTTGGCTAAAATGCTGCTAGAGGTACGTGGTGAGCATTCATTTTCCAGAATCAATGTTCATTAACACTCCCATTTGAGTAGTGTCTGCTCTGCGCCTAATTTGAAGAATTGAGACATAAAATGGGTATTGTTAGAAAAGTTAACTTCTCCACTATTACAGTAAAAAATAATGTCTCAATGTGTTTCTGTGTCCTTATGATAGATTATGTTGGACCAAACCTCAAATGCAAATAGTGAGTTGAAACCACTTGTCAGAGAGAAAGAAGGCATCTCTCATCTTTGTTGTTGTGAGTGGCAGGGGGAGGGGCTTGATATGTGTGTGGAAACATTTACATTATAGTCATTTAGCAGACGCTCTTATCCAGAGCGACTTACAGTTAGTGCATACATTTTCATATTGGCCCCCCGTGGGAAACGAACCCACAACCCTGCCGTTGCAAGCGCCATGCTCTACCAACTGAGCTACAGGGGACTACATACAGAGAGGATCGCGTTTCTATGGGCTTACTTTGGACCTAAGCTTGTCGCCTGCCTTCCCGCCTTTGGGACAATGACTCCCATTGTTAGGGGAGAGACATGAGCATCTCATCATTATATACAGTGCCTTCGGAAAGTATTCAGACACCTTGACTTTTTCCACATTTTGTTACGTTACAGCCTTATTCTAAAATGAAATGGTTTCTACAACTTGATTGGAGTCCACCTGTGGTAAATTCAATTGATTGGACATGATTTGGAAAGGCACACACCTGTCTATATAAGGTCCCACAGTTGACAGTACATGTCAGAGCATAAACCAAGCCATGAGGTCGAAGGAATTGACCGTAGAGCTCCGAGACAGGATTGTGTTGAGGCACAGATCTGGGGAATGGTACCAAAAAATGTCTGCAGCATTGAAGGTCCCCAAGAACACAGTGGCCTCCATCATTCTTAAATGGAAGAAGTTTGGAACCACCAAGACTCTTCCTAGAGCTGGCTGCCCGGCCAAAATGAGCAATCGGGGGAGAAGGGCCTTGGTCAGGGAGGTGACCAAGAACCTGATGGTCACTTTGACAGAGCTCTAGAGTTCCTCTGTGGAGATGGGAGAACCTTCCAGAAGGACAACCATCTCTGCAGCACTCCACCAATCAGGTCTTTATGGTAGAGTGGCCAGACGGAAGCCACTCCTCAGTAAAAAGGCACATGACAGCCCGCTTGCAGTTTGCCAAAAGGCACCTAAAGACTCTCAGACCATGAGAAACAAGATTCTCTGGTCTGATGAAACCAAGATTGAACTCTTTGGCCTGAATGCCAAGTGTCACACTTGGAGTAAACCTGTCACCATCCCTACGGTGAAGCATGGTGGTGGCAGCATCATGCTGTGGGGGGTGTTTTTCAGAAGCAGGGACTGGGAGGATAGTTAGGGGCAAGGCAAAGATGAACAAAGCAAAGTACAGAGAGATCCTTGATGAAACCCTGCTCCAGAGCGCTCAGGACCTCAGACTGGGGCGAAGGTTCACCTTCCAACAGGACAACGACCCTAAGCACACAGCCAAGACAACGCAGGAGTGGCTTCGGGACAAGTCTCTGAATGTCCTTGAGTGGCCCAGCCAGAGCCCGGACTTGAACCCGATCGAACATCTCTGTAGAGACCTGATAATAGCTGTGCAGCAACGCTCCCCATCCAACCTGACAGAGATGGAGAGGATCTGCAGAGAAGAATGGGAGAAACTCCCCAAATACAGGTGTGCCAAGCTTGTAGCGTCATACCCAAGAACACTCGAGGCTGTAATCGCTGCCAAAGGTGCTTCAACAAAGTACTGAGTAAAGGGTCTGATAAAAAAATTGAAAAAACGGTTTTTGCTTTGTCATTATGGGGTATTGTGTGTAGATTGATGAGGGGAAAAAACGATTTAGTCAATTTTAGAATAAGGCTGTAACCTAACAAAATGTAGAAAAAGTCAAGGGGTCTGAATACTTTCCGAAGGCACTGTTCAGATCTCTGGTGTAAATGGGAAGGTGCACACAGCACAGAAGAAGCAAAGGGGACAGACCAAAAAGACAACAAGTGGACATAAACGCTCATAAAAATACAACAAAAATAAACTAGATTCTTGCGACACATGCATTTGGAATATAGCGCAAAAATCATACAATGGAATTAATCAAACTAACTTCATATATCGCCCAGCCTAATTTATTGAGTGAGATTTCTGTGTGTGTGCATGTATGTGTTTGTGTGTGGAGACACTTCTGCACCAAGAGACCACCCAGCAAACTTCAAATGTAGATGTTCCAATGGTCTGCATCAGTGGCTTGTAAGCTGTGCGTGGAAGCCAGAGATGCTAATTGTGTTTATGTTAATTAACGGTAAAATACTGTTAAACCGGCAGGTATTTGCATGACAATTACGGCTGACATAATTTCATGTCTGCCACAGCCCTAGTTCTAGGAACATTCTTGCAACATCAGGCAAATATTTTATACACGACTGGAGACTTTTTGTGTTATGAGAACATCTGACGCGACCTAATGAATGTTCTGGGAACTTTCACAGAACCAATTTTGGTTTTCTGGACAAAAGGTGAGGGCCTGCAGCCTTGCAGTGTGTCATGGTGTAAACAAAGCAAAGGAACCATATTACACTTCCACAGTGCATTGATTTGTGCCTGCTCGCACCACCCCCCTTTGACAATTCCCAGCCAACCAGCCATGTAGGAACACACAGCGTCTGCGACCCAAATGGCAGCCTATTCCCTATATACAGTAGTGCACTACTATTCAACCAGGGCCCATAAGGCTCTGGGTCAAAAGTAGTGCACTATGTAGGGAATTTGGTGCCATTTGGAACACAGGAAGAGCAAACATGGCGGGAGGATGATGAAAGTGACTGGGACCTCCTGACCTCTGACCTCTGTTTGATACATGTGTCACGCTATCATTAGCTGTGAACCCGACGCCCTCGGACGCCATTGGTCAGTTCTGCTCTCAGACACAAACACTTCTACTGTATGTCTAGAGCATCAAAGACAAAGACTATTGGCTGGAAAAAAAATCACTAAGCCTGAACTTGTTTATGGACACATCATCTTTTTTCCTGCAATGCAGTCAGAAAGAGTGCACTAAGATTTTCCTCTTTTAGATTGAAAACATGTTACAGTGGGTTCACAGTAGAATGACAATGGTGACTACATACGAATCCTCGCTGCAGAGGTTTTGCATTGAATTAATTTACAGAATTGAAGACCATAGTCTGGCTGCATTCAAATGGGATGGCTTGATGAGATTTAGGGACCCGGGGTAGGCAAGAGTACAGATTTCATAGCCCAACTCAAAATGATCATCAGGTAGCTTGTCAAAAACTGCTGTAAAACTAAGCAGTTCAGAATAGATCATCTAAGTTTGACTCACTACATAAAATGAGCAGAAAAATTACTTACCAGAAAAAATGTCACTTTGGCACACACGTATACAATGCATCAATATTATGATCTAAACGATGGACACATACACTACCAGTCAAAAGTTGTAGAACACCTACTCCTTCAAGGGTTTTTCTTTATTTTTACTATTGTCTACATTGTAGAATAATAGTGAAGACATCAAAACTATGAAATAACACATATGGAATCATGTAGTAACCAAAAAAGTGTTAAACAAATCAAAATATATTTTATATTTGAGATTCTTCAAATAGCCACCATTTGCCTTGATGACAGCTTTGCACACGCTTGGCATTCTCTCAACCAGCTTCATGAGGTAGTCACCTGGAATGCATTTCAATTAACAGGTGTGCCTTCTTAAAAGTGAAGTTGTGGAATTTATTTCCTTCTTAATGCGTTTGAGCCAATCAGTTGTGTTGTGACAAGGTAGGGGGGTATACAGAAGATAGCCCTATTTGGTAAAGACCAAGTCCATATTATGGCAAGAACAGCTCAAATAAGCAAAGAGAAACGACAGTCCATCATTACTTTAAGACATGAAGGTCAGTCATTACGGAAAATTTCAAGAACTTTGAAAGTTTCTTTAACTGCAGTCGCAAAGACCATCAAGCGCTATGATGAAACTGGCTCTCATGAGGACCGCCACAGGAATGGAAGGCTCAGAGTTACCTATGCTGCAGAGGATAAGTTCACAAGAGGAACACCTATGTGAGAATGCTATTCATTGACTACAGCTCAGCATTCAACACCATAGTGCCCTCAAAGCTCATCACTAAGCTAAGGATCCTGGGACTAAACACCTCCCTCTGCAACTGGATCCTGAATTTCCTGACGGGCCGCCCCCAGGTGGTAAGTGTAGGTAACAACACATCTGCCACACTGATCCTCAACACGGGGGCCCCTCAGGGGTGCGTGCTCAGTCCCCTCCTGTAGTCCCTGTTCACCCATGACTGCATGGCCAGGCACGACTCCAACACCATCATTAAGTTTGCTGACGACACAACAGTGGTAGGCCTGATCACCGACAACGATGAGACAGCCTATAGGGAGGAGATCAGAGACCTGGCCGTGTGGTGCCAGGATAACAACCTCTCCCTCAACATGACCAAGACAAAGGAGATGATTGTGGACTACAGGAAAAAAAAGAGGACTGAGCACGCCCCCATTCTCATCAACGTGGCTGTAGTGGAACAGGTTGAGAGCTTCAAGTTCCTTGGTGTCCACATCACCAACAAACTATCATGGTCCAAACACACCAAGACAGTCGTGAAGAGGGCACGACAAAGCCTATTACCCCTCAGGAGACAGAAAAGATTTGGCATGGGTCCTCAGATCCTCAAAAGATTCTACAGCTGCACCATCGAGAGCATCCTGACTGGTTGCATCACCGCCTGGTATGGCAACTGCTTGGCCTCCGACCGCAAAGCACTACAGAGGGTAGTGCGTATGGCCCAGTACATCACTGGGGCCAAGCTTCCTGCCATCCAGGACCTCTATACCAGGCGGTGTCAGAGGAAGGCCCTCAAAATTGTCAAAGACTCCAGCCACCCTAGTCATAGACTGTTCTCTCTGCTACCGCACGGCAAGCGGTACCGGAGTGCCAAGTCTAGGTCCAAAAGACTTCTCAACAGCTTCTACCCCCAAGCCATAAGACTCCTGAACAGCTAATCATGGCTACCCAGACTATTTGCACTGCCCCACCACCCCATCCTTTTACGCTGCTGCTACTCTGTTAATTATTTATGCATAGTCACTTTAACTCTACCCACATGTACATATTACTTCAACTACCTCAACTAGCCGGTGCCCCCGCACATTGACTCTGCACCGGTACCCCCCTGTATATATAGCCTCCCTACTGTTATTTTATTTTACTTCTGCACTTTTTTTGTTGTTGTTTTATTTTTACTTTTTTGTTAAAAATAAATGCACTGTTGGTTAAGGGCTGTAAGTAAGCATTTCACTGTAATGTCTGCACCTGTTGTATTCGGCGCATGTGGCCAATAAAATTTGATTTGATTTGATTAGCGTTACCAGCCTCAGAAATTGCAGCCCAAATAAATGCTTCACAGAGTTCAAGTAACAGACACATCTCAACATCAACTGTTCAGAGGAGACTGTGTGAATCAGGCCTTCATGGTCGAATTTATGCAAAGAAACCACTACTAAAGGACACCAATAAGAAGAAGAGACTTGCTTGGGCCAAGAAACACGAGCAATGGACATTAGACCAGTGGAAATTTGTCCTTTGGTCTGGAGTCCAAATTGGAGATTTTTGGTGTCTTTGTGAGACGCAGTGTGGGTGAATGGATGATCTCCACATGTGTATTTCCCACTGTAAAGCATGGAGGAGGAGGTGTTATGGTGTGGGGGTGCTTTGCTGGTGACACTGTCTGTGATTTATTTAGAATTCAAGGCACACTTAACCAGCATGTTTACCACAGCATTCAGCAGAGATACGCCATCCCATCTGGTTTGGGCTTAGTGGGACTATCATTTGTTTTTCAACAGGACAAATGACCCAACACACCTCCAGGCTGTGTAAGGGCTATTTTACCAAAAAGGAGTATTATGGAGTGCTGCATCAGATGACCTGGCCTCCACAATCCCCCAACCTCAATCAAATTGAGATGGTTTGGGATGAGTCGGACAGCAGAGCAAAGCAAAAACAGCCAACAAGTGCTCAGCATATTTGGGAACTCCTTCAAGACTGTTGGAAAAGCATTCCAGGTGAAGCCGGTTGAGAGAATGCCAAGAGTGTGCAAAGCTGTCATCAAGGCAAAGGGTTGCTATTTGAAGAATCTCAAATATAAAACATATTTTGATTTGCTTAACAGTTTTTTGGTTACTACATGATTCCATATGTGTTATTTCATAGTTTTGATGTCTTCACTATTATTCTACAATGTAGAAAATAGTAAAAATAAATAAAAACCTATGAATGAGTAGGTGTTCTAAAACCTTTGACCGGCAGTGTAGGTGAAAAGGGCATTTTCCTCATTGACTTACCATTCTGTTGGGGAAGGTGCTGAAGTCCTTTACCATGATCTGTCTGAGCATGTCAGGGTCAGCTACCACCACCACGGGCCTCCGGCCTAGATAGTATCTGGAGAGACAACACACAGGACAGGTTGACATGCCAGACACACTTGTTTGCACGCATACACACACAAAGGCATACACACAGGAGTATGCACACAGCCACACACCCACACACATGCTCGCACACAGCCACACTCCCACACACATGCTCGCACACACACACACACACACACACACACACACACACACACACACACGGCTATGGGGCTAGCATTAATAAATAACAGAACGCCAATCAAAAGTGGTGGTCATCACAGAGGATGTGAGTCCTGGGGAGGAATACACTCAAAGCCACACCCAAACACCTAAGACTTCGACATGAGACTTGTTGAGGAGGCTAATACTGAACGAGAGTCTCACAATGGAAGACCAACACAACCCACTCTAGCTGCCATGGGCTTGACAGACCACAGGATTTAAATTAGCAAAGTCATGGCTTTGTTTGTATCCTACAGTACCACTCTTTATTATTCTAGTCTAGTCCTCTCTGTTAGGATTGCCCCAGTTCACTACAATGTTAGCCAGTAGACACTGACTAACTGGTCAGTCCTATCTCACCATGTTATAGGACATAGGCTATAGGAGATTCTTCACAAGGCTGAGTGGAGGGCTAAGGTAAGGAGAAAATCCTCTCTCACAGGAACTCCATCTTGTTAAGTGCCTTTTTAATGAAAAAAGCGAAAAATATTTATAGATAATTAGACACTGCAGTTTGATAATTGGATATTAAATCTTACAGGCAAATAAGAGATACAATACATCTAGAAATATTGGCGGTTTTAAAAGCTCCTCATTTATTGGAGAGTTGAAGGTTTCCAATCATCAGTAAAATACAGTGATGGCTAAAGGTAGCTAGTATAAATTTGATATTCAGCCCTGAGCGAGGGGCTGTATGGAGAGCCACAGTGGAGCACTGAGACTGTCTGTCAGTATGGATTAAGAGTACCGTGCTCATCCCTGGCTCCCCACAGTCACACGCACGCACGCACACGCACACACACACGCACACACACACACACACACACATACACACACACCCCTCATCAGGGCTCATCAAAAAGCAGACAGCTATTCCTGCTGCTCCTATGGCAGTGTCTCATTCCTACAGCGACACACTAATCCAGCTCAGCCTGTGGCCAATCTCTATTCCTGTTATAGTTGTTATAATACTTATAGCAAAACATGTTGCCTCTGATAGATGCAGGGTGTTTATAGCCATTCAGACTATTACAGAAGCTGAAAGTTATGCCTATTGCCTTGCTCTAAATGTTCAAGCTGCAGCATATGGGTTGATTCCTCTTGCTAATGGCTCCAGACTACTACAACAGCTGTAAATAGTTATATTAACTACAACAATTCCTCTCAACACTTCTAAGCCAGCCTTTTTGGTTGAGGGACTGATGGTATAGTGGGCTTTCAACAGATTCACAAACAACTCCTGGACCCATAAAACAAATAGTCTCAGAGTAGGAGTGCTGATAAAGGATCAGTTTTGCTTTTTAGATCATAATGAATAAGATTATATGGACAGGGGCGACCTGATCCTAGATCAGCACTTATTTTAACATAGGCCATGATCTCTGGATGACACGAAAGGAGGGTAGGCTACAGAAGATGTTGCCCTAGTCTTGTCCCCAGTCGCAAAGCTAATGTTACTCCACATTTACCGGTGTAGCAGGGTTTAAATAGTACGGGGTAATGGTCCAGCAGTATTAGAGGGGGGACTCTGACCCCCTTTTAAAAGAAGGTAATTTAACACTCCATGTGTCACACTGGATGGGTAATGGTTTAGTTATCTGGCCCGGAAGGGAGCTCCATTCCATAGCCTGCATGGGTAACATTATCACCACTCTGGTCTGGCTACTCAGACCAACTAGTCGCTATGCAGGCTCCTCTGTGTGTTAGTGTGTTTCATGACCAATTGGTGGCTATAGTCGCAACATCGTAACTATACAAATGCATATCATTCCATTTTATGTGTTTGTATAGTTACGGTGTAGTTTCACCTGCCATTGTATGGTCCTGCTGTATTTTTTTCTGGTAGATTGTCCATTAGATGTCTTTATATGATCTGTATTTTATGTATTATGTCTGATATAAAAAATTAAGAAACTTTAAAAGATTTCGCTCTAGCACTGAGTGCTTTCTACTTTGATTAGTTGATAGGGGGGCGTTCTGAGACGACTGGTTCAATAAATGTGCCATGAGCCTCTTTCCCCTTTCGTCTGGAATAACTACGTATCGAGCTAGTAGACTACTCTTACTGAAGGCTGTAGTAATGTCTTTTGGCATCTATCCGTGCATTCTGGCTTAAGTTCGCTTTTCCTGTCTTGGCACGAAATCCAGCCATAGCGAACCCAATTTCCCGCGCTCTACTCCTCCAACCTTTTACATACAGAGAAAGAGAAAGTAGTCTATTCCCTTTGATGTGCTCTTAAGAAAGAAATCAGCCTTCCATAAGCAGGCCTGTATAATCAACCCAGAGCTAATCTAGCAGCACATCTAAGTTTGTGGCACTGGCATACGTCTTCCAAGAAGCTTCTTTTTAATCTTATAGTGTTGCTTTTCACTAGCCTGGTCCCAGATCAGTTTGTGCGGTCTTACCAATTCTTACGGTCATTGTCACATCATTGATTGGCAAGACAAGCACAAACAAATCTGGAACCAGCCTAGCTTTTCACTAGCTTCACTGATACTTCTAACACATGTCTAACAGAGGACATGTTAGACACTGGACAAGTCAATAAGAGTGTCCTGTATTACTTTGGTTTGGTGTGACGTAAATGCAGAGAAGTGTCAGTCAGTCACTTACCCACATACTCTCCCATACTTGTGAATCAGGTCCGTGTGAACACCGAAAAAGCCCTGAAAAGAAAGATTAGAAAGAATTAGAAAGGAACCAACTGAGATTTTATATGAGAGGCTTTGGTGACATGCTATCCATTCTGTCTGCTATAATGAAATGCTGTGATTCCCTGTTGGTAGTTGATTGACATTTGCTAAATAAGCACTGTCCATTGTCTTTGCTACTAGTGTAAACTTCACAGCCGCCACAAGAAAAACCCTAGCAGTACAAAGGCGACAGCTGCATTGATTTGTCTGACACGTCTTAACAACCCAAGACTCTTTTACATTACTGTGTCAGAGGCTGAGCTAACAGTGGCACATGACTGACAACTTAATAAAGGGCTAGAACAGTACCCTGAACGACGATCCCTGACCATCTCTACAAGGTACTTGAATTGCAAAGTGTGTGTGTGTTTGCTGAAAAAGCTTCCAGTTGACTTGTTCGCAATCTTCTATAGAACAAAAAAAAAAGCTTGACAGACTGACTGAAAGAAGGAGTTGTGATGACGAAGGTTTCAGTTCTGCTGTGCATTGATCTTCAGTATTGATCTGCTCAAACAGTTCCTGTCTCAAGGCCTGTGTGTGTGTTTTTTGGGTTTAACTATCCTTGTGGGGACATTTCACCGGTCCCCACAGGGAAAAACGCTTAGGGGTTAGGGTTACAATGATGGTTAGGGTTAGAGGTTTGGGTTTAAGGTTAAGGTTAGGGTTAGGTTAAAAGTTAGGGTTAGGGAAAATAGGATTTTGAATGGGAATCAATTGTTTGGTTCCCACAAGGACAGTAAAACAAAAAGGTGTGTGTGTGTGTGTTTGTGTGTGTGTTTGTGTGTGTGTGTGTGAGAGAGAGCTGAACTCATCACAGCTCTATTATACAACAAATCAGCCACTGTGACTTTAGACTAAGAGCATTCACTTCCTTTCACATCGATCTGTGGAATGAATCTATGGTAGGTCTATGGTAATCTATGGTAGGTCTATGGTAATCTATGGTAGGTCTATGGTAATCTATGGAGCGGCGGCCTTAAAAGGCACACTTAATTCAACCACACTTAATAATTGTAGCCTTTTAGATCATAATGAATAAGATTGTGTAGACAGAGGGAACCTGATCCTAGATCAGCACTCTGATTCACTTTATGAATATGGGCCCAGTACAGATGTTTGTTTGTCCCACTGTAGGAGCCCTGTCTTATTTGTTATGAATTAAAATGACCCAACCAGTCGGATGTTGAGCTGTTGGAAAACGTGTTGTGGGGATACTTTCTTAAATCGGCACCAGAACTAAGGGTGAGGGAGTGAGAAGGCAAACACGTCATTATTTTGTTCTCAGTATGGGGTCTCGGCCTCATTTGCATATTTGTATACAATATACTGCCAGTATTGTACTAAAAGCTTACTGGAGAGCTACAAATTTATTTGATGTTTTATCAAAGAATCCCAAAAACAGAATACTTGTCTACTTCAGCATACTCATCCCTATAAGAGATTCCCTGCAGTCATGAATCTGTATTCACATGTGGACCAATGGTTTGACCCTGGCGTGTGTGTGTGCTAAGGTGTTTGTTAAGTCTTTGTCTACTGCAGTATGTATACTTACTGCCTCCATGTCTGTGCACTATATGTATGTTACTCTCGGCACGTGTCGTATGTGCTGCAGCCTCCTGTCCTCTGAGGGGATAAAGGTTTCTTTGTGATGGCTAGCCTGGCTGTGAAGGAGTCCCTGCGTGACAGACAGTGGAGCCGTTAGCCAGGGGATTGATGGGCCTGATGAAATATACAATAGGCCCCAACACACGCCCGTACACACACACACACACACACGCGCTCGCACAAATCTAATAACCCAGGCAGGCCTGCTATCCTCTCCTCTCATCACACAGTGATCTCAGCAGAATGCATCAGAGCGGACATCTGTGCCGCGTCACCTGTCATCCACACACTACGCCTGACAAGTAACAATATCACTGTGGAGAGAGTTAAGCTTTAGAGCCAGGGATATGGTGTCACGTGGACTACTAAATAAATTGTACTATCTGCAGGCACACACAGTGTTATTCCCCTGTCTACGATCCATACTCTGGATCCAAGCTGGATACTCCACCCCTCCATGGGTGCTCAGACGGCCGGAGTGTTCATATACAGTAGAACCCAGCTCAAGACTCTTTCACAGGAGTTTTACCCACATTCAAGAGACTACGATTATGATTAGAGTTGGTAAAAACCTTAGACAGAGCCCTGATACTCTAACTGATTCTGCAGTCTGACTAGTGCAGGTTGAGTGTATTGCTCATGATGACTCCATTGTCCTGCCACTAGATGTCATTGCAGAGCAGAGACAGGGCTGGTGGAGGGTTGGTGAACGGAGCTTTGAGAAAGCTTGTCTACAGAAAGGGTTTCATTGCTTGACCTTCTCATAGATGGCATAAGAATATAAGCGTGAACAATGTACTCATGTGCCGTGCATGTCTGCAGGAGTTAGGAGTAGCACTGGAAACCAGTCAAAAATGATTAGGATACATTTCCCTCAGTATTCAGTGGATCAGGGTATTGGAATGTATGAGCACCATATGAAAGAAATGTCTTACATTCATGACCAAGAACACATACGCTAAAACTGCCTTTCTGTCTCAACTCTTTCTCTGTCTTTCTGCGAGGCAATAGAATCAGAGAAGAACCAGGCTTGAATAGCCTGATTGCCCCCCTGCCCCCCTAACCCCCTTCACCCGCCCTTTGGAGGCAAACCACAGACCGAGAACAATAGGGGAGTCTCAAAGAGGCTTGCATCTCTACATAGAAAAAAAGCTGTGGTGGGCATTCATTCAGTCTTCATGTTTACGAAGAAAACCTCTACACGTAGATCATATGAAAGACAGACAGAGAGAGGGCTCCTCAATCCTCCTCAACCCTTCTGGCTGAACTGAATAGTGGTCCGTTGGCTCACAAAGGGGAACTTGTCTCGTTAAGGTGCTTATAGAAAGCTCTGGGCTCGTTGATATGCAAGGCGAGAGTGGCCCACAGTTTGCCTGCTTTAGAGTTAATTAAGCACCAGGCAGACACCGTTTGGCAGAGTGCCCTGGCTGGTCTACCCCCCTCTCCCCTCCAGGGCCCTGGGATGGCTACAGCCCTGGCATTCCTGCAGTCTGGGCCCCCATGGAGGGGTGGTGGGTACAGAGCACTGGGGTGTGCCCGACAGTGCCCCCTTCGTGGTGCTACACACTGCACCAGTCCAAACTGTCTCCATTCATCTCTCTCTCTCTCTCTCTCTCTACCACTCTCTTTTCCTCTCCTTCTTCACAGTCCCTCCCTCTCCATCTCTCTCTCCCCCAGTCTTTTTATTACTGCCGAGACCGTTGCATAGCAATACCGGACACACAGTGCTGCTTAATGTTCGAACCACAAAGCCGAACCGAGCAGAGCCGGAGAGGAGCCGGTCACCAACAGAGGCAGACTTCATCAAGTCCAGGATACTGTGTGTGTGTGTCAAGCATGCGCAGGACAGACTCCCCCACAGCTCCTGCCACAGACAACTCTTACTTGAGGATTCATCACTGGCGGAGCCAATCAATAGTGTGCAGTCTTGACTCGACAACGCAACACATAACCTTTGGAAGTTTGTCCTATCCAAATTCCTCTTACTACTGCTGCTGGATTAAACACGTCCATTTGTGTTTGGGAACACAGCAGCAAGGCCTTGGGTTACATCTCAAACCCTATTCCCTATATAGTGCACTACTTATGACCATGGCTCTTGTAGGGAATTGGTGCCATTTCGGACAGACCTTTGGTCTAGGGAGAGATAGACATTCCTCTCTCTATCTATTCACTATGCCCACTAATGACTCTGCCCCACTTTGTAGTTCCATTCAGAGAGTCTGCACCGCAGTGTCCTCTGCTTTAGCCTGACCTTGGGAGTCATGGAGAGATGTTGGCCAGGGAAGAGGCTGGACCATGCCATTAAATCTGTGGGGGTTTAGCTCTCAGAGCTCTCAATCTCTTGTAAGCTAGGCCCGGTAATACTAGCTCTCTTTCGCTGGCTAATGTACTGTTGTACTGTGTTGTGTGTTGAGGGGCCAGAGAGGGTGAGGAGATGCCATCTTTGCAGCGGGGCACATGGGGGTGGTGGTGGGTGAACCTCTATATCTGTGGCTTGGGTATCAGAAAGGATCAACCAGCCAGCCAGCAAGCCAGTCAGCCAGATAGAGATAGAGCTCAAGCAGAGTGCTAGGGGGCAGTCAGCCTGCGTGTCACCCTGTCAGCCAGCTAGCCAGCCAGCCAGGGATAGAGCTCAACCAGAGGAGTGTGGGGGTGGGGAGCAGTCAGCCTGCGTGTCACCCTGTCAGCCAGCTAGCCAGCCAGGGATAGAGCTCAACCAGAGGAGTGTGGGGGTGGGGAGCAGTCAGCCTGCATGTCACCCTGTCAGCCAGCTAGCCAGCCAGCCAGGGATAGAGCTCAACCAGAGGAGTGTGGGGGTGGGGGGCAGTCAGCCTGCGTGTCACCCTGTCAGCCAGCTAGCCAGCCAGCCAGGGATAGAGCTCAACCAGAGGAGTGTGGGGGTGGGGAGCAGTCAGCCTGCGTGTCACCCTGTCAGCCAGCTAGCCAGCCAGCCAGGGATAGAGCTCAACCAGAGGAGTGTGGGGGTGGGGAGCAGTCAGCCTGCGTGTCACCCTGTCAGCCAGCTAGCCAGCCAGGGATAGAGCTCAACCAGAGGAGTGTGGGGGTGGGGGGCAGTCAGCCTGCATGTCACCCTGTCAGCCAGCTAGCCAGCCAGCCAGGGATATAGCTCAACCAGAGGAGTGTGGGGTGGTGGGGAGCAGTCAGCCTGCGTGTCACCCTGTCAGCCAGCTAGCCAGCCACGGGATAGAGCTCAACCAGAGGAGTGTGGGGGTGGGGGCAGTCAGCCTGCGTGTCACCCTGTCAGCCAGCTAGCCAGCCAGGGATAGAGTGGGGGGTGGGGGGGACCCATGTCACCCTGTCAGCCAGCTAGCCAGCCAGGGATATAGCTCAACCAGAGGAGTGTGGGGGTGGGGAGCAGTCAGCCTGCATGTCACCCTGTCAGCCAGCTAGCCAGCCAGCCAGGGATAGAGCTCAACCAGAGGAGTGTGGGGGTGGGGAGCAGTCAGCCTGCATGTCACCCTGTCAGCCAGCCAGCCAGCCAGGGATAGAGCTCAACCAGAGGAGTGTGGGGGTGGGGAGCAGTCAGCCTGTGTGTCAGCTAGTGATGGGGGGAAAAATCGATACAGTTACATATTACGCTATTATTTTAGGACGATATTATATCGATATTTGACTCCAGGTATCGATTTGTAAAACAAATAAAATAAATGTTGCTACTGTTTGCGTTATACAGTGCCTACGGAAAGTATTCAGACCCCTTGACTTTTTCCACATTTTGTTACGTTACATCCTTATTCTAAAATTGATTAAATAAAAACAATTCCTCAGCCATCTACACACAATACCCCACAATGACAAAGTGAAAACAGGTTTTTAGAAATATTTGCAAATTTATAAAAATTAAGAAACAGAAATACGTTATTTACATAAGTATTCATGAGACTCTTAATTGAGCTCAGGTGCATACGGTTTCCATTGATAATCCTTGAGATGTTTCTACAACTTGATTTGGTGTCCACCTGTGGTAAATTCAATTGATTGGACATGATTTGGAAAGGCCCGGACAAACTTAGCAATCAGGGGAGAAGGGCCTTGGTCAGGGAGGTGACCAAGAACCCGATGGTCACTCTGACAGAGCTCTAGAGTTCCTCTCCCCGAGATGGGAGAACCTTCCAGAAGGACAACCATCTCTGCAGCACTCCACCAATCAGGCCTTTATGGTAGAGTGGCCAGACGTAAGCCACTCCTCAGTGAAAGGCACATGACAGCCCGCTTGGAGTTTGCCAAAAGGCACCTAAAGGACTCTCAGACCATGAGAAACAAGATTATTTGGTCTGATGAAACCAAGATTGAACTCTTTGGCCTGAATACCAAGCGTCACATCTGGAGGAAACCTGACACCATCCCTACGGTGAAGCATGGTAGTGGCAGCATCATGCTGTGGGGATGTTTTTCAGCGGCAGGGACTGGGAGACTAGTCAGGATAGAGGCAAAGATGAATGGAGCAAAGTACAGAGAGATCCTTGATGAAAACCTGCTCCAGAGCGCTCAGGAACTCAGCCAGAGCCCGGACTTGAACCCGATCGAACATCTCTGGCGATGACCTGAAAATAGCTGTGCAGCAACACTCCCCATCCAACCTGACAGAGCTTGAGAGGATCTGCAGAGAAGAATGGGAGAAACTCCCCAAATACAGGTGTGCCAAGCTTGTAGCTTCATACCCAAGAAGACTCAAATCGCTGCCAAAGGTGCTTCAGTAAAGTACTGAGTAAAGGGTCTGAATACTTATGTAAATGTAATATTTAAGTTTAGCAAATTAGCAAACATTTCTAAAAACCTGTTTTTGCTTTGTCATTATGGGGTATTGTGTGTAGATTGATGAGGGAAAACAACTATTTAATACATTTTAAAATAAGGATGTAACATAACAAAATGTGGAAAGAGTCAAGGGATCTGAATACTTTCCGAATGCACTGTAGCTATAGCTTTAGCTATTTTTCATCCTATATCTTGGTCTCCATCTTTTACATTTATATTTTAGTCATTTAGCAGATGCTCTTATCCGGAGCGACTTACAGGAGCAATTAAGGTTAAGTGCCTTGATCGATTTTTCTCCTAGTCTGCTCTGGGATTCGAACAAGCGACCTTTCGGTTACTGGCCCAACGCTCTTAACCACTAGACTTTTTAAATAGTGAGCCAACATGTTTTCAGCAGTTTTATTTCCCTGACTAATCAAAACTCGCTTTCTCATGCTCTCTCTTGTCTCAGACATACAGTATCGAATCGCAATACATATAGAATCGTGAGAATCGCAATACATATCGTGTCAGCCTGTCTGCCCAGCCCATCTCAGAGCTCCTCCAGAAAGACCCAGCTGCCCCAGCCCTGTGTCTGTCTGACTCACCCCCTCCTGGCTCTCTCTCCACTGGGCTAGCACTCTGGGTGACAGGTCTGCCACCCCTGGAGCTTCTGCTGGGCACTGACTGTGTGGGGGTCACTTGCACTGGTACAGAAGTCAGTGTCGTGGTGAAAACGGACTAAATTTGCACATCATATGTGCTGGCTGTGTTGGATACAGGGATGTCACGCCAGTGAAACACAAACGTGCATGCATCCACATATCGTATGATCACACACACACACACACACACACACACACACACACACACTTACACACACACACACACATACAAAGAAACACACTTTCTTGTTATTGTGTTTGGCTGTGAGTGTGGCTTTCAGATGTGGGTCAGATGATTGTGTCTGCTGATCTGAGTCTCAGCACTCACACACACACTATGGCAGCAGCAGCTTCAGCATCTCCCCTGCTTCACCTGGGGAGTCTGCCCAGCCCCAGACACACAGTGAAATTATGCAAGGTACTGAAGGCAGAGCTGCATGCATACTTAACCACCTCAGCCCTTAGCCTGCCAGGCTGCCACTGCAGTTCAGCTGAGAAGGACACTCTAAGAGCACTGGCTATTGTGTAAGAGGCTACGGAGCACTAGGTTCTACTTAAGTCAAGCTTTTAAAAGCTTAAATCACTGTATCTCAGATATATTCATCGAAGAGAGACCATGCAACAGTCAGTGCATATTTGAGACACCAGCCTACAGAGCATTCATTCCCAATTCTATGTCAATGATGGCAGAATAAGACAAAAAGGCAAAGTAGGAAGAAGAGGGATAAAAGAGAGAGAGGAAGCAAGAGAGAGAGACAGAGAGAGAGGAAGCCAGAGAGAGAGACAAAGGGAGAGAGGAAGCCAGAGAGAGAGACAGAGAGAGGAAGCCAGAGAGAGAGAGCGAGAGAGAGGAAGCCAGAGAGAGAGAGAGGAAGCCATAGAGAGAGACAAAGAGAGAGAGGAAGCCAGAGAGAGAGACAAAGCCAGAGAGAGAGACAGAGAGAGAGGAAGCAGAGAGAGAGACAAAGAGAGAGGAAGCCAGAGAGGGA